>NC_085138.1:353403051-353634343 GCF_035046485.1 Aedes albopictus
CGTTGATGGTAAGATTTGTCGCCGAGGAGCGCCGAGGAGCGCCGTTGAGCTAGGAGCACCGACGAACCGACGTGACAGCTAGAACAAATAAATTCAAATTTGTTGTCCCCGACGCCATGATGAAAAATAGCCAAACACTACCGCCACCCCTATAACGGTTCGCGATGGTTCGATAGCTGGATTCTAAACCCCCGTGTATTGATATAGGAAAAGGTTCGTGTCTGCGCTGATTTGACAGAAGCGTTCGCTCGCTTCGCTGGTTGACCGTTAAATTTGGGGGGGGGACAGTTTTGAAACACCACTGTCACGTCGGTTCGTCGGTGCTAGGAGAGCAACGTCATCAGCCAGTTCGAAGTCATTCAGGTGCTCCATGGTAATGGCACAGACAAACAGACATACTACTCAAATCGAAAGCATCGCACGATTTAACGGTCATTTTGAAAATAAAGTGTGGTTCGGACTGTGCTCGCATGTGTCATGGTGGCGCTGCTGTGCCTACATCACCTCTCAGTTTTGAAGAGAAATGAACGCGACGCCGATCAATGTTTACATAAAATGACTCAATCATGAACCTTTATTCATATTTTATGAATGGATGACGCCACGGGGGAGTCGTCACCTGCAAAATTGTTCCATTAAGCCGAGGAAAACAACACCTGCAAATGAATGTTTCGGATTCAGCATTATAGAGGGTGTTAGTGAGATGCCAAACGATGTTTTTGAAGCAATTTTCTTCTAAGTAATATGTCTGTTTGCCTGTGGTAATGGGCTGCCACAGCAATCCACGGTTTGGTTCACGGTCAATCGCACCTACCAGGATCTCGTCGATTACGAAGAGAAACAGTAGCCGTGATAGTATACATCCTTGCCTAACTCCAGCAATGACCCGCATGGGTTTGGACAAGACACCGTTGTGCAGTACTCTGCAGAAAAATGCCCTGTACTGCACACCAAACTTTGAATTTCTCATCCAGCAAAACGTATTGCTGGAACCATATCAGCAAATTAATTTTTACTGAACAATCAGTAATGGTAACTGAAAAATCAGCAAACACTTAAATTGCTGGATAATCAGTTAAACACTTGTCAAACACTTACAATTTTCCAAAAATACTTTTGCACGTCTCCTCACATCAACGCGAGCCAACAGGAATCAATGAAAATTCCACCCAAAAAGGTATTCGGCAGCATCAAATGTAATGCGCCACGTCCACGATGGACATAGCATTGTAGCGCTGCTTTGGAGCTAAAATTGGTGGGTTTAATATTCATTATTGAACTTTGTTTTTTTCTTCGAAAAAAAAAATCGAAAAATCCGGCCGGAATCGAGCGCGGACAAAATTACTGGTGAACCAGCAAAAAAAATCACATTACTGGATAGCCAGCAAAGTAATTATTGCTGGATTGATTGCTGGATCCACAGCATGTCAAAAACCAGCAAAATTTTGCTGGTTTCCAGCGAAATAAAAATAGTGTGTGTGCTTCAATGAGGCCTATGATTTTCTCAGGGAGATCCTTGCGAGAGACTCTTGGAATTCATTGATTTGCTCCAGAATGATACGGAGCGTGACAATATGGTCCACACAGGATCGTCCGGCACGGAATTCTGCTGGCTGCCGTCGGAGAGTTGCGTCAATCTTCTCCTGCATCCGGTTAAGGATCACTTTGCAGAGGACTTTGAGAACGATACACAGTAACATGATGCCCCGCCAATTCTCGCATACAGTCAGGTCACCCTTATTGGGTACCTTTACTAAGATGCCTTGCATCCAGTCGGCCGGAAATTCGCGGTTTCCATATGTTGCAGAATATGCAGTAGTTGTGCGGATGCTACGGTGTCAGGTCAGCTTTGAGCATCTCAGCTGATATGTGATCGACCCCTGGGGTCCTGTTCGATTCCATGCTACGGATGGCTCTTTCTATCTGCTGCACTGATGGAGCTTCGGTGTTGACAAGGAATCCTTGGCGGATCATGCTGAGGTGTGTTGATGGCGTGGCCGACACTTGAAAAAGGTTTCCAAAGTGCTCGAACCAGCGTTTCAACTGGTCAGCCGGGTCGGTCAGTAACTGTCCACACGTGTCTTTCCAGGGCTTCGTAGCATTCATCGTAGTCCCCCTGAGGCGACGTGAAACATCTTAGAGGAGGCGTATGTCGCCGGTGTTTGCGGCTATCTCGCCTTCGTCGGCTAGGGAGTCCGCCCACGCGTTTTTGTCCCGTCTACATGTGCGTTTCACTTCCTTCTCGAGAGCCGAATAGCGCTGCCGGGCTCCGGCTTTGGCTCCTCGTGTTTTCGCCTGCTCTATCGCGGCTTTGACGTTCTTTCGCTCCTCTATCTTCCTCTAGATATCATCTGTGACACTGCTTTCTCCGGGTGCGTAGCTCACCCAAATTGTTCTCGACGGTGGCGATTAAGGCGTTCTTGATGGCGCTCGATTGATCTTCTACGCATCCACCTGCTGGAATATCCGCAGCAAGGTTCTCTAGTTCCTTGACGAAGGATATTTTCACCGCAGCGTCTTCCAGTCGGCGTGTATTGAACCGGCGCCCGATTTTCTCCTTCTGTCGCTGGATCTCGCCGATTAG
The DNA here is from genome assembly GCF_035046485.1 of Aedes albopictus. Taxonomy (NCBI): domain Eukaryota; kingdom Metazoa; phylum Arthropoda; class Insecta; order Diptera; family Culicidae; genus Aedes; species Aedes albopictus. Next base: position 353,405,636 of record NC_085138.1, read on the forward strand.
GAGATGATGGTCGGACGCAACGTCGTTGCTACGTTTTTTTCCGCACATCAAGAAGGCTCCGTCTCCATTTTCGGCTGATGCAGATGTGGTGGATTTGATTTTCCGTGACGCCATCACGAGAAACCTAAGTCACTTTGTGTACTGGTCCATGAGGAAAGAGCAAACCCCCAATCACCGGGGTGTTCTCCGTTTTCGCTCATTTCTCCGAGACCATGGCGTCCCATGACGTGCTCATAGTCCAAGTTGTCGAAACCAACCTTCGCGTTGAAGTCGCCTATGAGGATCTTGATATCACCTTTTGGTATCTTATCCACAACAGCATTCAGCTGACTGTAAAAGCTCTCTTTGTCTTGCAATTCGGCAGCATCGGTTGGCACGCAACATTGGATCATGGTGAGATTTCAAAACCGTGTTCTGAATCTGGCTACACCCAAGTAACTATCCTAATTCTATTTGGTTTTATTTGTTTTTATGATAGTTTTATCGGAACATTGCTTATTCTAGTTGATCTTATCGGAGGTTCAGCTGAGCACAACTATTCTTCATCAATATGTGGTTTTAAAAACACCTCCAAGAATACTTGAGGTTCAGTTCATAAAACCATAAACACAACAAAAACTGTTGAACTTATTTTCAGTTTTATAAGATTCTTGTAGTTATCTTCAATCATCCGTTTTTGATCAAGAGCAACTGTTCTCGCATGAGAACAGTTTGGTACATGAAAAATACAAGAAAAAACTCAAGCATCAGATTTTGATTCTCATCGTTCCATTATTGCTGCCAATCAAGAACACCTACCCGGAAACCCAACCGCGATGCGGTGCAGTGCCAAGTTCCTCCGGTTGCAGCATCCGAAATGAGGTTGGTTTGGTCATCCAGGACGTCGATTCCCTTGTAATCGGGAGTCAAATAATCGACCTGCAAAATCACTTACCTGTTGGAAATGCTGACCGGAGGAATAAGGCGCTGCACCACATCAAGGCCGGTTCCCGGAAAAGGTCTGTCTGGTTGGCAACGGTACCGGGCTGATGATTATATTTATCACACGAAGTTCACAAAATCCACCGCGGTGCGATAATTTGTTGTTTGTTTACAATTTGGCGTACATGGTTTATGACGTTCTTGGCGGAGTTTGCATAAACCTACATCAAGAACGTTATAAACCTGAGTACTCTTGAGTTATTCTTCTTACCCTTGCATAAGATTAAATAAATTTAAGACGTTCTTGATGGAGGCCAACTAGGCTGCATTGAGAACGTTATAAATCCTAGTATTCTTGAGTTATGCCTTTAGCTCTGGCATGAGTTGAAAGAAATTTAAGACGATCTTATGGTGATGTTGATTAAAACCATCGATGATGGACCGACCACCGGCCTAGATTTCAATGGAAGCCATGTTGATAAAACTCATGAGCAATGTTCGCATGACCAGGAATAATATTTTTAAATATTTTATTAGTGCGTTATAATGGAAGCGCGTTGCAATTTTTGGAAGTATCTTGCAACATATAAACGATGAATTTTGCTTGGCATTTGGCATCCTTGCTACATCCCGGAAATATTTCCAATTTGTGTAATAAATTAATCCCGATAACAATAATGTGTCATTTTCATTGTGTTTTTAATTTCAATTTAATTCACTAAACTTTTCTGTCCACATAGAAGCTGCATCAGCAACAACACTGACAAATTTATTATCGTTTTATCGTGCACTTGAAGAATTCTACAAGGAGAGAGCAATTCGCCTTGAGGACAACTTGGGAAGTACAACAAGTTTTAAGAGAAATTTAAAAACAATTCTCCAAGAGCATCTTAGGATGGGCCTCTTTGATCTTATGGCGGGTTTATGGTTGAGTTGATGTCGTGTTGTAGAGCAATTTAGTTTATGCATGGTTTTAAAGAACAGGTGTTGAAGAATACTTCAAAAGCATTATAAAATTAATTTTGTTACTTGGGCAATTATCCTCTTATTAATAGGTTCCCACTTCATGAGCGCAGCGTGGGCGTGAGCGCTGAGCAGGAAACCAACTCCACGGTGGTGAGGAGCGTGTTCACCTCGTCGGCCAGAGTATAGCAAAATTTGACCCGACGCCAATCTGTGTCCAAAGTTCGGCCATCGGACTTCGTTGAGCCCTATAGGATCTCAACCGTTGAATTAGTTCGTAATCTTTCACTGTAACGGTTTTTTGGTTTCGGAAACAGTAGGTCGTTGGCCTATGGTCCCCTGTCCACAGAAGTGGGGCTGCCGCCTTAGGTAAAGCTTCCGGTGGAGGAGCATTTCATACTCAGTCGCTGGATACCAGAGCAGACGCTGTTTGAGCCGCGCTACCTTGGTGAACAGACGCTCGAGACGTAGCTCCTCAATCTAGCTGAAGCACTACCAGCTAAGCACATAACTCTTAGCTGGCGGTCTTTGTCATCGCTTGACCCGTGGAAGCATGAGGTACGAACTTGTAAGGACCAGAGCTATGTTGGACGCAGCCCTGACACCAATGTTGAGCGCAAATGTACTTTGTTCAGCATGCATAGGTCACTAAAATCTAAAAGCCCTTCTCAGTATCTGACCAACAACTGAAGGGATCAACATGTAATTTTGTTGATTCATGCCAATTCAACACGTGAAAGCTCACATCAATCCTTTTGTATCACTACTGCCTACTAGTCCAAATGTGAACGGAGCTCAGAAAATCCCAGACCTTCATTTGTCTGTGCTAAACCTCCCGAAATTAGGCTCCCTAAATGGGTGCCCATTTAATGGACGATCGAATCCATTACACGACTGATTCCTTTGTTGGCCCCCACGGTCGCGGTGGCATTCATACTTAGTGTTTCTTTTGGCACAGTTTTTTCTGCATCGTCAGCATAACTACGCTGTATGGAGTTCTCCGCGTCCACGTTCGCACCAACCAACCAGGGCGATGATGATAGGAGTGCCCAGTCCACGTATGGACACGTGCCAGGTTTTTTGTATGTAGCTGCGGCGGCAATTCTCTAGAGCTATCATTGATACATACGCCCTACACGAAGCAAAGCCCTTACAACACTATAGTGTGTGATTTTTTCGTCCCATTACACATTTTTTCGGTGTCCACGTACTCAATGTTCATACATATGTAGGGAATGATACCTTTGGTTGTTGAACAGAAAAAGTAACCGAATGTGGAGGGGTGGCAAGCCCCAAGGGTAAACGAACCCACCGCCGTCATGACAGCTGGCTCTCAGTGGATAACAATGTGTCGTAGATGGTGGTACGGGGTAAGCTGGTACTAAACCGTTTAGTAGAGGGCGTTGTATGATATATGGCCCGGTGGAATATGGGAAGATATGATCTATTTATACGTACACTGTGGGCGCACTGTGTACGAACCGTCGAAGGATTGGAGTTTTGTAGTTTGTTGTACAGCTTCGAGGGATTGGTCGAGAATGCAGACATACAACCTGATGATTTGCTACAATCTGGTCCATCCAACCAAATTGTGACACATTATGAATTGACTTAAATAGTTTTACGAAGCGCAGATTGAAATTAGGGAGAAAATGTTAGATCTTTCATAATTTCTTTAGTAAAATGAAAGAGGATGCATACTATTTATGTGATCATAGTTGCCTTCAAATGAAGTAGAAACCTTAGACAAAATTCCTCGTTAGATGGGAGCAAAAAGAAGCATACAGTAGACGTTCGATAACTGCAACATGTTTTCGTTTCACTTAGCGAATGATAATTCGATAGCTGCAACGCCTGACAGTATCAACAAACTAAAAACTGACGTAAAATGAACGCGAACTTCATCTGACTGTTCACTAACATGGACTAACATGGCGCACCATACTGACATTTGGCGGTGCGATAACTGAAAATCAGCTTCAATAGCACTGAAAATCGAATAATTGCACTAATTTTCATGTTTGAATTTCACTCCACTTGATGTGGACATTTTTTATCGTTTTACGTATGACGAACGCAGAAGAAGCTCATAAACTAATTGAAAGCTGCCGTTGGTCAGACCAGCAGCTCAAGGTCTAAGCGGGTCCCCTTTTGCGGCCGCACGAGCTCCCGAGGTCATAAGAGGTTTCATTTTGTATAAAAGCGTAAGAGCGTATTGGTGCGAGTATGAAGATTTACACACACTATCATGAATAGTTTCACCTTCATCCGTGGTGGCGCTGCCAACAGTAACTCCCGTTTCTTCAACTACAGCATCATCAACGTCCACTGCCCACACGAAGGGAGACCTGATGACGAGAAAGAAGCGTTCTACGCGCAGCTCGAGCAAACATACGATGGTTGCTTGCCGCGTGACGTGAAAATCGTTGTCAGCGACATGAACGCGCAAGTAGGAAGAGAGGAAATATACAGACCGGTAATCGGGCGAAACCACCTGCACGGCGCGCCGTATCGAATGATAACGGCCAGCGATGCGTAAACTTTGCAGCCTCCCGTGGTATGGTAGTCCGAAACACCTTCTTCCCCCGCAAAGATATCCACAAAGCCACCTGGAGATCACCCGACCATCAAACAGAAAACCAAATCGACCACGTTCTAATCGACGGTAAATTCTTCTCGGATATAACCAATGTCCGTACATACCGCAGAGCGAATATAGATTTGGATCACTACTTAGTCGCTGTATGCATGCGCTCAAAACTTTCGACAGTTATCACCACGCGTCGAAGTTGAACGCCGCGGCTTAACATCGAGCAGCCGCGTAACGTAGAACTGGCTCAAGACTACGCGCAGCAGTTAGCTGTGGCCCTACCAACGGAAGAGCAGCATGGCGCAGCTACACTTGAAGATGGCTGGAGGGACATCCGATCCGCCATAGGTAGTACCTCGGCTTCAGCACTAGGCTTCGCGACTCCGAATCACAGAAACGACTGGTACTACGGCGAATGTGAACAGTTGAAAAACGAGAAGAATGCAGCATGGGCGAGAATGCTGCAACACCGAACGAGAGCGAATGAGGCACGTTACAAACAGGCGCGGAACAGGCAGAACTCAGTCTTCCGGATGAAAAAGCGCCAGCAGGAAGAACGAGATCGCGAAGCGATGGAAGAGCTGTACCGCGCTAAGGACACACGAAAGTTCTACGAGAAGCTGAACCGCTCGCGCAGAGGCTTTGTGCCACAAGCCGACATGTGCCGAGATAATCACGGGAATATTCTCACGAGCGAGCGTGAGGTGGTCGAGAGGTGGCGGCAGCATTACGATGAGCACCTCAATGGCGACGTTGCAAGTACCGAAGTTGGCGTGGTAACAGATCTAGGAGTATATGCACAGGACGAAAGACTTCCGGCCCCTGACCTCCAAGAGATTGAGGAGGAGGTTGGCCGGTTGAAAAACAACAAAGCCGTTGGAGCAGATTAACTACCAAGCGAGCTTCTAAAATACGGTGGAGAAGCACTGGTGAGAGCACTACACTGGGTCATTACCAAGATTTGGGAGGAGGAAGTTTTACCGGAGGAATGGATGGAAGGTATCGTGTATCCCATCTACAAAAAGGGCGACAAGTTGGATTGCGGGAACTATCACGCGATCGCATCACTGAGCGCTGCCTACAAGATACTCTCTCAAATTTGCCGCCGTCCATCACCGATTGCAAGAGAGTTCGTGGGGCAATATCAGGCTGGATTTATGGGTGAACGCGCTACAACGGACCAGATGTTCGCCATCCGCCAGGTGTTGCAGAAATGCCGCGAATAGAACGTGCCCACACATCACTTGTTCATCGATTTCAAATCGGCGTTTGATACAATCCATCGAGAACAGCTATGGCACGAGTATGGATTCCCGGATAAACTGATACGGTTGATCAAGGCGACGGTGGAACGAGTGATGAGCGTAGTCGAGTATCAGGGACACTCTCGAGTTCCTTCCTTCGAATCTCGCAGAGTCTTCGACATGTTGGCAAGACAGGGTCGACATTCCAAGTCAGCGGTTAAATGTTCATTGGTGCCTCATGAGTAACTTGTCAACAGTCCAGCGAATTATGTCGCTGTGGCATGAGGACAGCACGATACAAAACCATCAGTTCAGCGAGAGTGGACCCAACGCATTATTGGTGCAAGGTACAATCGCGTTGGCCTGTCAGCTGCTACCATTGCAAGTTTCCCATTCCTATACGCTCGTAGAAATGGGGTTCTGATCTGCCCGGCTAGGGAGATCATCGCTTCACAACGGTGAAGTACAGTCGGTCCAGCTAGTGCCTCAACGGAGGACGCTAATGCTAGTTGGACAATGGACATCCAAAGGAGCGCAACCGGTGTATCGTGCCATTGTCAACGCTACTGTGCCTACTTTCAGCGAAGATCAGCCTCATCAGTGACTCAACCATGTCATGTGAACCTAGGAGAATATGTAATGTTCGCCTAGAACATTATCCAATGTGGACCCAATTCCAGTAGAGTAAACGTGCATGATTTCATCAATCGCAAAGATTGTCAACCAGGGGCTTTTGAGGATTCGAGTATACCATTATGGCTCTACCGAAGGATGAATTCGGTTGCCGGACAGTTTCGCCATATTCATTCGTCACCAAAATAATATGGACACATTCTACCGTGACGTTACAACGTTTTGGCGCATTCGTAGTCAGATTTTCCACTATAACTCATGAAAACGAGCGTAAACCTCAACATATTTTTTCATATTCGGATTCCTTGTAAAATTTCTGATATATTTGACCTATTGAACATTTAGTTTTCATTAGAAAAACGTGTTCAAAATGCTTATTTGTAGCGTGACGTTACAACGCGCTAGAATCCGACCCTCTCTAACGCGCTACCAACATCTTCAAATATCTGCTCGGATTTTTATGATATTCTGAATTTTTTTTTCCACCATTGAAATTTATTGGTTTGTTCTTCAACTCAATGGAATAAAACATTTAAATTTCGGATTTGTTTTTGGATAATCGACTTTTACATTTCGTGACGTTACAACGCCCGTTCAGTTTCAAACAGGATTCTGCTCGCGTTGTAACGTCACGAAAATGCACATCATGTTAGAATCAGAATAATCAGCCAAATTTACCCGAATTTGTGAATATATCATTGCATTATCTTCACTGCTTCAAGGGGAACTTTATTCTATTGAAAATCCGTTTTGTGATAAATGGCTCGGGGGGGCAAGTTATTGCTATCAATAGTATGAATACTCCTTCACACGCAGAAAAATAATTTGTAAACACAATTAAATTCTAGTTCAAATCAACCAATTTTTCAGTTTGTTATAGCGACAAACTGATTTCTAGTTTAAACTGAACTGTTCCATTGTTCGATAATACCAATATTTTCATTTGCCGAAATTTTTCACAGTTTGTTAGAACAAACAGAGATTTGGTAGTTTCAACATAAAATAACAGATTGAGTTAAACGACTGCACTTTTGCCACTAACAAAGCCGGGAAGTGATTGTGTTGGTGACGGCAGCTCGGAAATCTATTTTTAGACACTCGACAAGCGGATGGAAGCGAGAACGAATAAAAAAGGCAAAAAATCGAAACCGACCAACTTTTTTTTGGATGCAGTCTTGAGTACCTGCGCGTTATCCATCACGGCCAAAACTGCACTTGGAAGTTGGAGTGATGGATTTGCTACACTTTCTTCGGTGTGGCGATGTTGGGGTAAGAATTTTGAAGATGTGTGAGTGCTTCCGGGCCATGTTTATGGTCCCCATTTTGTTGAAACAAATGCAGAATTTAACGTTATATGGAATGATGGGAATTGGTTGTTTTGATCGATAAACTCTAAATAAGAACAAAGAAATATAACTTCGGAATAAGTAAATGCTCAGTTTGAAAATCAATCATGCGTTTTATTGTTTTAAACAAGCCTCATTTTGCTGCGTGCATGAAGGTTAATGACACCGGCACCCATCTTCGGTTTAGTATCACCCATATTCTTCTAGTTTTGTTCCAAAGACTAGCACGCTGAGATCCATTATTTTGCACCGCCAGATATTAAAAATTTCCAGCATATCTTCCAGCTCATCACGCCGTCGAATTAAACATTTTTTCAATAATTTATGCAATGTCATTGATTCAATTAAAGAGGCTTTAAGATGTGCGAGCAGTTATTAAAACAAAGACATACCTGAGGATCTGCATACCACTTAGGGGCATCAATTTCTGTGATTCCAGAGACAAATAGACCTAATTCTGACAAAAAAATCCATCCTATATATGTCAGAGTCATAATTACTTAGAGAGTTAGTGTCTTTGGCAAAGCTCTTTGATAAGTCAAAAACTTACAGCTGATTTACTATTGGATGTGAGATTCAGACACACTGGGCGACGCTAATTAAAAGTTTACAATAGTTTAGAATTTCTCAAAAAGTTTTCAACAAATTTTGACTTGTTGAGAAACTTTGTTTTGGAAAAATCTTTGGGTACTTTATAAGAAGTTACAACATGTTGAACATTTTTTGAATAAATATGAAGTGCATAATTTATCAAAATATCAACTACCACTAGTCAGTTAGAAACTTGATCCAAACGGCTTTTAAACTGAAAATTCTTGACAAGATAAACAACTTTTCCAAAGACATCAACATTCTAAAAGTCTAAAATCTAAGTAATTAGAGTCCTGAGATACATGAATTTCAATTTCGTAGGTGTTACGTCTGTTTGTCGGCGATTCTTGTTATATCAAAAATAGATGTAACACTGATGTAATATCCATCCCATATATTTCAAGATCCTAACTATTTAGACAGTTGGTGTCCTCGACAAAATTGTTTGGCTGGTCAAGAACTTTCAATTGATGGGCCGTATGATTTCAAATCGTTCCACTAGGAGGCGTTAGAGGGCATACACGTTTTTAGTTTAACTTATCTCAGGATCGTGATTAATTGGAAAGATGGTTGCTTCTAAAGTTGTTTGGTAAATCAAGGACTTTCAGTTAAATTGCCGTATGGTATTAATTTCTGCCACACAGTGGTGGTAGTTGCAAATTTTCAAAAGCATGGAAATTTTATTAATTACCCAAAACACATTCAACAAGCCGTAACTTTTTGTAAAATATATCAAAAATTCTCGAATTTTGACTGATAGTTCCTGATCTTGTTATCTGTAATTTCTACAATATTGGACTTGATTGGTTAGCTCTACACAAAGATGGAGTACTTTAAGCAGAATCATATTCTTGACTGTTGTTCTATTAACTCTTATATCTAAGGAATAAGTGAATCAAAGCAAATTAAATTTTGAAAGTTATATAAGGTACCCCGGGGCAAGTGGGACCTAAAAAAATGCTAGTTTGGTTTTGTCAAGCCAAAAAATTCTAAACATAAATAATTTTATAATTTCAATGGATCTAAAAGACATTGTTGGTATATTTCTTCTTTTTAACGGGCATTAAAACAGTTTCAAAATTTTTAAATTTTGTATATTATGCATATACAGTGGGGACCCGATTTTGTCAGCCCCCGATTTTGTCTACCCCCGATTTTGTCTACCCCCGATTTTGTCAGCTTTTTGACCCGATTTTGTCAGCCTTTTTTGAAGTAGAAAAATAAATGTGTTTTTCATTCAGAATTTCAATTTTATAATCAATATTAATGTAGTTGATGTCTTTAGGCGCCATACGAAAATTACGCAATGAACAAAACTCGAGTAACTTTTGAAAACGGCCAAACTTTTTTTTTGCAAACTAACACATTTATGCCATTTTAGCACCCAATCCTAGAAAATGTTTCAAACCAATATTGTTTTATTTTGCTAAAAGATTCCAGTTCTCTCTCTTGTTGGCGTAACGTTCCAACTGGGGCACAGCCTTCTCCTCAGCTTAGAATTTTATGAGAACTTTTAAAATTTTTAACTGAGATCCCCCACAGCCAATGTTTATTTTTCATGTATATATCTTGTGTGAAGATATTTTACACACAAGGTAGTTAAGTAAATGTTGATTATAAAACGGATTTCGGGCTTACCGGGAATCAAATTCGTCACCCTCAGAATGGTTTTAATGATTGCACGTGCGCTTGATGTGACTATGTCGGCCTAACTCTTTGGAGCCGGTGTGTTTTGCTAGCCTGGTCGCAACCTCGCTGGTTTCGAACAAGTTTTTTTATGATCGGTTCCAACGCCGGGGTCCCACAGGGTCCAAAGGGTTAAAGACTGTTCTTCTTAATTTCCTCTGGAACAGAACCAACGTTTATTGCCTATTGTTGTGATAACAAGTCAACCAATTTACTTCTTTTTTGCGGCATCCATGGAATTCCTCCAGGTTTACTTGCTAGGATTGCTTCAGATATTTATTATGAGATTTGTGTTGTATATTTCCTGCTTGGATTGCTTCAAAAACTGCTGTCGAAATTCTTCCAACGATTTATCCATTAAAAATCCTTAAGCACAGAGAAACAGACGTAACAGACGTAATTCGTTAAAAAGACGAAACATAAGACCAAAAACGAAAATTAATTACCCCTGAAGATGACACAAAACCCCAGTGTCGAAACGTCGGGCAAATAATAAACCTCGTTTTCCCAAATTAAAAGACTGCGTAGCCGTTTAAATCGTAGGTTAAAAAAAACATTACCACGAAAACGTTATCGCCCAATACTAAATATACTGTGCTTGGCTGGGCCACCACCAGGTGGTGGTAGTGAGCAAACGCCAAATAGAAGTAAAAAAGATGCCTGCACCGCGAGTGGCCAATTCGCCACTTATCGAATATTTGAATCAACCGTTAACATGCTGATCGATGGGAAGCGAGCAGAGTGTGATGTCTGTTTATCTGTGCCTTAAGGCATTCTAGGTAGGATTCTCCCAGAAATTCTTGCGGCGATTCCTTCAAGAATTTTGCTTGACTTTTTGTAAGTATTTTGCTGGTGTTTCTACAAGAATCGCAGCAAGTTTTTAAAGGAATTCTTTCGGGGAATTTATAACGGTTCATTCAGATGTGTCTCTTTAAGATTTTTCCAAGCATTCCTCCTGTGATTTCTCCAGAAGCTTTTCTTGAGATTCATTCAGGAACTCCTGCTAGAATTCCTCCAAAATTTTTGCTGATATTCCTGCAGAACTTTTTCAAAAATTTCTACATGAACTCCTACAGCGATGTATCCAGGCCCAGGGGTTTCTCTAAGGATTACTCCAATAGATCCTCCTACAATTGATACGTGGGTTTATTCAGGGATTTTCCTAGCGATTCTTTCAAGTTATCCCGCTGGGATATCTCCATACATATCTGCTTTGATAGTCCAGGAACTTCTGCTGGAGTTCCTCCAAGAATTTATCCGGAAATATTTATTAGAACCCTATCAGATATTTCCCTAAGAATTGTTCATGCATTTTTCCAATTTATTCTCAGAGATTCCTTCAGGAACTGCTGTTGAGGTTTCTCCAGAAATTCTTCCTGGTATTCCTGTAGGACTACAGGAACTCCTCTAGTGATGTATACAGAGAATTTTCTAGATATTTCTACAATAATTCCTATATGAATTACTCCGTGCATTAGTCCATGAATAAATCTACGGAAGGTACGAATTTCCCAAATGGAAGAGAATGTACCCCAACCTACTGATGAATATATCTAGCGATTTTCCTAGGGATTTTTTTAAAGAATTTATCTTAGGATTCCTTAAGGGATTCTTCTAGGAATTTCTTAAAATGTTCCTCTATTAATGCCTTCAGTTATTACCCATATAAGAATTCCTCTAGAGATTTCACTATGATGCCTCTGTTAGATTTCCCAATTGGGCATCCTCTATGGATTTCCCGGTGGTCCCTCTTGAGATTTTTCCAGGATTACCTCTTGGTATTCCTATACACAAATCTCTTGGTAATGCTTCTGAAATTCCTTTAGAAAATCTCGTTGGAAATTCTTATGGAGTTCATGCTAGAACTAAACATCCCATTTTAGCTGCTATTTCTCCTTAAACTGCTTCAGATATTTCCCGAGTACTTTTTTCAGCAATTCCTCCATGGATATCTCAAGGAGATTTTTTCAAAGATTGCTACAGGGATTCTTTCAATGATTTTTCCGAAAATGCTTCGGAAATGCCTCTAATGATTCTACGGAGGTTGCAGTACTGAAGGATTCCTTCTAGAAGGGTTCAGACTTTTTTTTTTGCAGAAACTACTAACGGAATTCCTTCGGGAATGTATTGAGGGTTACGTTCTGAAATTTCTCGGATGATTTCTCCAGAAATTCCCCCAAATATTTATTCAAAGATTTCTCTAGAGATTGTTTAGAGATTAGGCTCTGGAAATTAAAGTGGAAAGGCAGCGGAAACGTAGCTAATTCAGGCAGTATGAGTGTCTATAATTGTCTATCAGATGTTGATTCATTTTCATTTGTTGACAGCTAAAGTTAGATGTTATGATTTAAGCTTTGCTAACCAGTGACAACTGCTTCTGTAGACCACAATTGCTATAAGCTAGGAGAAGACTGTGTTCCAGTAGGGATGTTATGACAAGAAGAAAAAGAAATAAAAGATTTAATAGTGCTGCTGTAAAAAGCACTGAATATTAACTTTACCAAATAGCATATTTTCCTGTGCCCTAACACCCATTCGATTTTTTAACCACAAAAGGCTCGTTCAAATATTACGTAACGCAAAATTTGGCAAAATTTAGACGCTATCCGCTATTCCCCTCCCCCCCCGCGTAACTATTTTTTCTAAGAGAAATTTTGAAATTTTGTATGATGCGTTACATAGCACTAGACCCCCCCTCCCCTAATAGGCGTTACGTAATATTTGAACGAACCCAAAGCAAACCCTCCACACCTATCTCCGTCTCTGACGTACTCAGAACTATTTTTCATGAATAAAAAAATGATTTTAAAAAATGTCCCGATTTTGTCAGGTACCCGATTTTGTCAGCCCAAAATGCTACCAGGGGCTGACAAAATCGGGTCCTTACTGTAATGAAAAGTGGAGCAGATCTTCATTTACACCGTATCACGGGGCAAGTGGGACCTATTCGGATTTTTTGTACAAATGGCTGCATATATGTAAGGTGGCGTAAATTATAAATATTTTATGCGAATAACTATGTTTAGCGATTTATGTTGGAAAAGTTTTGTGGTATCGTGCATAAATTACGTAACACATATAATAACGAATCACTGAGAAAAAAAAATGGTTCAACTCTAGCAGCTCGTCCAAATTGATTTTATTTATACAAAAAGCGCCCTAAGATTAAATGCCGAAAGATTTCCAAGCTTACTTTTCATATTACGTAGTTGATGAGTGTCGCCTAAAGATTTTTCAAGATTTACATATGTTATGTTTTCCCTTAAATAATTTTACGATTATTAAATAAAGATTTTTAAATCGTGAACTTCGAATAAGTCTTTTTCCAATTTTTTCATACTTTATGGCCGGTTCCATGACATTCAGAAAAACTCATTATGCAGCGAAAAACAAAGAATATAATTGAATTTGCTTGAACGAAAATATGAACAATAGATGATTCAGATAAAGAATATGTTCTACCAAAACCTTCACCACTTTAAACAATAACTACATCATAAGAATAGAAGTAATTAAGTATAATTCAACGATTGATTACTTAAGGCGCCGATTTTTTCTTCACTTCTGTGTAAATTTCGACTTAGGCTGAAAAAAGCGAGATCAAACTATGAAATTGTGTTTGTTTACTCTCATAGGTCTCACTTGCCCCAGATGCTGAAATGCACTGGGGCAAGTGAGAGCAGTTAACAAAAGGTAATAAATCAAAATAAATTACAGCTTTTTCGCTTGAAATAATCTGCAAGCACTCCAAATATTATCCTAAAACCGAAAAAGTTTTACTTTATTTGTTATTCTATTTTTAAGCGACGAATGTAGTAGAGTACGTTGATCTCACTTAGTGAATTGAAAATTACATATGAACAACAATAACATATATGATCTCTTTATGGTGAGAACAATAACAATTTTTGTATTCAAAGTATCCGTTGGTGTGATACCTATGTTTTCTACGAAGAATGTTTGCCTTAAAACTAACAAATAAAACAAATTATAGCCGTAGGTCTCACTTGCCCCGGATTCTCACTTGCCCCGGGGTACCTTATTGAATTATATATTGATCCTTGATTACAATTTGATTTGAATACAGTCAGGTTTTTTTTTACGCGGGGGATACGTACCGCGTAAAAAAAACTCAGTTCAAAATTCGAAAAACCGCGTAAAAAAAGTCTCATCATTTCTCGACGAATCACGCAAAAATAAGACGATGAAATTTTTTTTTGTATGGAGTTTTCATTTACGCGGCCGCGTAAATGAAAACCGCGTAAAAAAAGACCTGACTGTACAAGATGTCCAAAGTGAAAAAAGTTCCAGCTTGTAGAATACTTTTCAAGAAATTCTAATCCCTTGCCTGTTTTTGCAAAATGGACTTCTAGTGGCAAAAACTCGCATCTATTGGTAAATCAACTGGTAAATCAAGTCCTTTACTTACCAAACAACTTTGCCGAAAAAATCGTATTTCTATGTAATAGGGGTCCTGAGATGTATGAAATTTAAAATTGGTAAGTTCTTCAGCGCCGCCTGTTGGTGGAACTCAAACTATCCATCAACTGTAAGTCTTTGACCAACTTAAAAACTTTGTAATTTCGTCAGTGTTTCGTCTGTTGACCACTGATATCACAGAAATTTTCGGTTTGAGTGGTATTTGATTACGATTGAAAAATTTTACAATATCAATTACATCGTAGATTTTGGCCAAACACCATCTCCCCCGTCCTTCAAAAGTCTACGTAGTTTATGAACGGGCAATGGTACATAATTTATGAACGATATCTTGAAAAAGAGCTCTTACCAGGCTTGACAGAAACTCCCTCGCGAGAAAATGAGGAAGCGATTTTGGCGATTTTCTGAGGAGTAAAAATAAAACTCAGAAATCACAACGCAAATCCTTAACAGCACCGAGCGCGAGCTTGCCGCGTAGCGAGGAGTTTGTCCAACACTCATAATTTCTTGTTGTGTTTCTCACGTCCACTCACACTCAAAATGCTCTCGCGAGTTCCACTCCCATACAAAGTAAGACTCTCGAGGCGAAAATCGCACTCAAAAACCCGAAATAATCATCGACTCTTTTTTCGTTCCCCTCTTCCTCGCTCAGTTTTTATTGCCTCTCTGTTTGGGGTTCGTTCGCTCCCTCGCGACGAGGCAAAAGCAAAACACCGCTCTAGAGCATGTGGCAAAACTCTTTTGATTTCGAGGAGGATTATCAAGCCTGGCTCTTACACAACGAGAACGAAACTGTTTTGAATATAGAACTACGTTTGTCCAATTCAGAAGCCGTCCAAGCCAGAAAGATTTGGTTTTTTCCACAAAACTTTTTTCGTGACGTTACAACGCAAACTTCAACCAGGTGAAACTCAGGCTTCCGTGAACCGATTTTCTTTCTTTTAGTCTCATTTGAAAGATCTTTTCGAGTACAAAGAGCATACAAAATTTCATATTTGTAACGTTTTCCGTATTTGAATAAAATTTAAAAATGTTGATTTTTCGTGACGTTACAACGCAATAAAAACCCATACTATGATCAGCCATATTTCAGAGTTGTAAAGTCTTCCGATTAAAAATCTTTTTAGTCTAGTCTAGTCTAGTCTACACATACACAGCCATTCATTGAAAGAATCCTGGAAAATGATAGAATCGACTACTTCTACCATTTTTCTTGTCATTATCAATACTTGCAAGGCATCGGAGATGTATTACAAGTATTGAAGCGGCCAGGCCTACTGTGCAGCGTTATTGAATACAATTGAACAGAACTATGGAACGGCGACATCTCGTCAGCCGCTCCGTATCGTATGTGCAATAAATGTGAAGCAAAAACGTTGGGAGTGACGTTGCTAAGAGAGTTAATGTCACTCCGTTGGGGCTCCTCTTCTTCCTGGGATGGGACAAAGGTATTTATGGTATTAACCCCTTATGTCCAGGCTCGGAAGCCTAGGTTTAAGCGCCATTGCTCGCTCTCTGAAACGAGAAGAAAATATAACGATCCCTTCCCCGACTGGATTGAATACCCTGTATTATTACCCGACAAACTACTTAGAACCATAACTGCGAGTCTTTTAGGGAATCGGTAAAAGTTTCCACAATTTTATCTGAAATTCAGACAGTATTTTGTTATAAATATTTGGTAGGAATTTTCATATAGAGACAGCTACACCTAAATGGTATGGTATGGTATAGGTGCATTGATCGATTAGAAAATTCACCTTTTACTGTATAATATTCTATTTTACGAATCGATTTTGTGAATGAAAATTCTTCAGTAGGTTTGCATTGCAGGGTACAATTTTTACATCAAAAATATTGTGGTTTCATCAATTGGCTTGTGTGTATGTGTGTATGTGTATTCCATCTAACACCCACTGTCCGGCAGTGATATTATGGAAAAAATCTATCTGCAGCGCTGTTTTAATCTGTTTGCAGAAAGCTTTAGTCCGGGAGTTAGAAGGTAATAGCTCTATTGCAGATTCAGTGACCCATTTCAGAATGGCTGGAGAGGCACGTCCATTCAGAAGTCACTTTCACTTACAATAAGCCCCGCATGCATATATTACCATTTTCAAATGTATATGGATACACACACTTCCTGCTCCAAAGATATTCTCTTTGATGCTGGCACGTATTTAATGCATTTCAATTGTAATTCAAAGTGTAATCAGAACAATCTCACCAAAATTTGTCGAAGCCATCGACGCTCTGCTTGCATTTTGATGACGTTTGGCCTCTTTAGTGGTCATCGTCCGACCACTTCTTATGCTTGCATATAATTCACAACACCAAAAACAGTTTTTCAAGTGCCTTTTATACGCAGAGAAAACACAATTACGAAACATTTCGAAAACATTTCCAACGCAAAATTACTGCACTCTCCGGATGGCGTAGCACCGGTTGCCTCGCCACTAGCAGAAACTCGGAACACACAAGTTTGTAATATCCTTCCCAGCACAGCGAAAAAAAGTGCATAGTATTTATGCTTAAGTATGTCACACTCTCCACACAATCAAATTCTTCTTCAATTAACACTTCTCACTTTGAAACATATAATTAAAATGAATTTTTACAAACGGCTGCCCGAGAAAACCTCTTCCGATTAAAAATCTTTTTATGCCAAAAAATCTGCATACATTTATCTACAAATAATGGAAGACTTTTGAAAAATCAGTGTATTGGTGTTTAAAATACGACAGTTTGGATGAAAAGTGTGCCTAAAAGACTTAAAATCACGATTTTAATGTTAATCTTGATCGTCGTTCAATTTATATTTATTGTCACACTAATATCATGTCGAATACATTTTTGGATGACAAAAGTATTGTAGAATGTGATAAAAATGTCAAATATGCCATAACTCAACTTTGAAAAATTGGTATTGATGATACGGGGCCCGTAGAATGTGTCTATGGCAAACCGTGGCGCAATTGGTCACACATTTGCTTCATAAGCAGATGGTCATGGGTTCGATCCCAGCCCTTGCACTTTCGTCAGTTGCTCTTCCCCCCTTTCCGGAGAGACCCGGATACTTGGACATCGGCGAACAGCAAACCCATAATGGACCCACAATCAAACTGGATATAGGAACAACCAACAGCCACACATCAACATTCTCGTGCTCATCATTCTACCATGATAGGGTAGAAAGTGAAAGCAGCGCAACGGAAACCAGTTCGATATAGTACAATAAGAATAGAATATATTTAGGCGCTGTACAAAGTGTAAGTACAGCTTCCAATTTGGATCGCTTACGCAGTATCCTAGTGGACAATAGAGCTGTAAATTAGGTTAAGTGATTGAAGAATAAAAACCTGAATTAATCCACCTATGGTGAACAGAACCCTTCTTACACTTATTAAAATTATTGTTGTATTATTCGTATGTATGATTGTGATTGTTGGTCATTCTAGAAAATATTGTAGATTTGGCATCAAGTTGATTGCTTTCCATAATAGAATCATCGACCATGGGCTCAACTACCAGAAATGCCAGCCAGAATCTCCTAGAATCTTGTATGAAATGTTCCAACAATAGCTAACATATTCTGGAATATTGTATCTCTTGTTAACTGCCAATCTATTAATACATGGGTAAGAAAATCATCGAGATACACTTTGTCAAATATTCTTTATCAGTTGAATAAATTAGATCTAAAGTACTTGGGACTCATGGTTATGGCACAGAGAAACAGACGGCTGAGAAATTTATTATGATACATTTTATCAAAAGTCTCTCAATAGCGTAAATTTTATTACTCCTAAGTACTCCTCGAAAGATATCTCGGAAACAAAATGTCAAAACGGAATGAAATTCAATAGCATACTACTAGGATGCTGCACCTTTCATTTGCTGATGAGAGAACTCAAATCGATTGACACACGGCTGGTCAATTCATTATGAAGCATTTTTCAAAGACCTCTTAAAAAGTTAAGTTTGGAGTAATACTCCTCGAAAACTATTTCGGTTCCAAAATGTCCAATCGGAATGATATTCAAAAGCGTTCTTCTAGGATGCAGTAGCTTTCGTTTGGGGCCTTAAGAACCCAAATCGGTTGATAGACGGCTGAGAAATTTATGGTGATACACTTTGTCAAAAATCTCTAAAATAATTAACCTTCACATACCCGACCCTCAACATCTCATTATAAAAATGCTGGCATTTCGACAATTTTCATTCGATTTTTTGAAGTCGCCCTCAATTGATCATAAATTGGTGTAAGTTTATTACACCCAAGTGGCCATGTAATATCCGGAACCATTCCGGAGATATTCCAGATTGTACTGGGGTCAGGGAGGGTGCCGAAATGGCTAAACATGATTATTTCGTGTGTTATTGTGTTTGAACCATCGATTTTCAGCGAAATTTTCATTGCGAAAAATAAAACACAACTGCGATAATCAGATTTAAATAAGTTGACTCATCCGGATCACCGTGACAGATTCCGCGGGGGCCTCATTGGGGACACTTCTGGTTTTCATCCAAAACAAGTCGTGCGACATATCAAACTTCATGATTTCGAATGACTGAGTCAGAAATGATACCCTGAAGTCTGTATCAACTAGTATGGTCACCCCGGAACATCTAGCATAGGTTCCACGGGGGTGACATAGGGGACATTTCTGGATTGCAACCAAAACATGCCGTGCGACGTATCAAACTTAATGATTTCGCGAGAATAGAGCAGGAAAAAATGACGTCCAATCAAAATAAAATTCAATAGCGTTCTACTAGGATGTAGTAACTTTCATTTGCTTCCAAGAGAACTCAAATCGGTCAACAGACGGCTGAGAACCGTGAGTGACATTTTTTTGTAACACACACGCACATACAGACATTTGCTCAATTCGTCGAGCTGAGTTGATTGGTATACGTGACTCGGCCCTGCGGGCCTCGAATCGAAAGTCAGTTTTCCAAGCGGTATTTATACCCTTCTTATGGGTGTAAGAAGGGTAAAAAGGCTTTTCCTACATACATTCCATGATATTTTTGCTACTGTTTATTAAGCTCAAATATTACAAAGAGATAGTAGCCTCAAGGTTGCGACCATTCATTTGCAAAAATTTACATTCATTTGCTATTATCTTAGTTCAGAAGCATGCTATCGAAAAACAATGTATGGATGAATTTAACCTTGTAGTTTTATCTGAAAGTTTGCCGAATAACATTGGGGTCGCAAACGTATACCAAAGTCGTGAGCGAGCTGTGAAGGCAACTCTCCACGCGGTGAATATAAATTTCATTCACGCTGTGGAAAGTTGCCTTCACATCTCGCTCACGACTTTGGTATACGTTTGCGACCCCAATGTTATTCGGCAAACTTTCAGATAAAACTACAGGGTTAAATTCATCCATACATTGTTTTTCGATAGCATGCTTCTGAACTGAGATAATAGCAAATGAATGTAAATTTTTGCAAATGAATGGTTGCAACCTTGAGTAGCCTTTATGTATTTGTAGCAATTGCAGTTTCATGTATAACTTGAGAAACCAAATATGAATATAAAAAATCTGTTGACAGACGGCTGAGAAATTTATTATGATATATTTTATCAAAAATCTCTCAAAAGCGTAAATTTTAATACTCCTTAGTACTCCTGGAAAGATATCTCCGTTACAAAATGTCCAATCGGAATGAAATTCAAAAGCGTTCTTCTAGGATGCAGTAGCTTTCGTTTCGGGCCTTAAGAACCCGAATCGGTTGATAGACGGCTGAGAAATTTATGGTGATACACTTTGTCAAAAATATCTTTTTTTCCCTTCTAAACCATAGGGGGATAATCTGCTCAACAGACACCCTAACAGAAGGTTATGGTAGTGTAGGTCTGACAGGCCGTCTTCTACAACAAAAGTAAAATCCAGAACTACTCTCTCCTCGTACCCACTAAACCATTCCTATGGTCGCCAAACCCTACATCTCTCCGGAACCACCAAGAAGGTATTGCTTCAGAGAGGGGCTAGTGCACATCGCACCCACAAGGTTAGCTGCGTAGCCTGCAGCAACGAACATCGATGACTCGCTTTGGAGAGTCCATCACGGTAGCATGCTGGCGCTTAGCCAGTTTCCCGAGTGGTCCTCGCCACTCCCTTTGTCCTCGGAAGGCGGGCAGAGTCAACCCCGCCCGCGCCCTACTGCTGAGCGGACATCAAGAACTGATGCCCACATGCAACCCGATCTGACCTGCCCGCAAAGGAAGGGTATCACTACCCTTCAGGCCCTATCAGATGCATCCGTAGGTTGCTGACGGCAGGGTCTCCACCTACCCCGACCCTTGCCGGGGACCCCTTTCCAACCACGGGCTTGGATCCAACCCAGTAGACCGACGCCACGACAGCACCGCTACCGGGACTTCCTCTCCGCGGCCACTTAATCGCTGTAAGGGTCGATCTCGACCGCACGACACCGGTATAACCTACGAAGCCGACTCCGAACCCCTGGACCACCTCTTGTACTGCATCTGGACTAGCCATTCTCCGAGTCCACGCGCCACCTCCTCTGTAGCTCCCAGACGATGTGGGTAATAGCCGTTGAAACGGCGTTCCAGCCAAACTCATCCCTACACATCCTCTGGACCAAGTTGTCCGGAGTTGTGTCCTCTCCCCATCTGGCAAGCATGCGGTCACGCATTGTGCGAAAACGCGGGCACACGAACAAAACGTGTTCCGCCGTTTCCTCTAAACCCTTGCACACTGGGCATTCGGGAGAATCCGCATGCCCGAAACGGTGTAGATACTGTCGGAAGCAACAATGACCTGTAAGGATCTGTGTCAGGTGGAATGTATCTTCCCCATGGCGCCTATTAATCCAACTATCTACCCTCGGTATCAACCTATGGGTCCACCTTCCTTTGGTGGAACTGTCCCACGCGCGCTGCCATTTGACCATAGAGGCCATCCTGGCAGTCCTGCGTATGCCTCTTGTGCCGCGCATTTCGAAGCACTCCATGTCCTCACTGATAAGAATGCTGATAGGCACCATACCAGTAATGACGCAGAGAGCGTCGTGTGACACGGTACGGTACGCACTCGCAACCCTCAGGCACAATAAGCCTGTAAGTACTTTCCAGCTTCCGTCGGTAGCATTTAGTACTTAGCGCGGTACCCCACGCCGGGCCGCCATACCTAAGTATGGACGTAGCAACACTAGCCAGAAGCTTGCGCTTACTGGCGTACACCGCAGAGCTATTGGACATCATCCGGGACAGTGCCGCAATAGCTGTGGAGGCTCTTTTACAGGCATAATCGACGTGGCTACCGAAGGTAAGGTTATCGTCGATCATCACGCCCAAGTGTTTGACGGAGCGCTTTGACAGGATAGTACACTCTCCTACACTGATCTCCGTCTGCTGCTCCGACTTCAGGTTGTTAACAACCGTCACCTCTGTCTTGTGGTGAGCCAGCTCCAGTTTCCTGGACCGCATCCACGCCTCCACAACCTTGATCGAGTGGTTGGTAGTCAACTTTACCTCCTCGATCGTTTCACCGTAGACTTCGAGCGTAATGTCGTCGGCAAATCCGACAATCACCACTCCCACTGGATACTCTAACCTCAACACCTCGTCGTACATGACATTCCATAACACCGGACCTTGCGGGACTCCTGAGGTTATGTGAAAGCACTTCCGACCCACCTCCGTGTCGTAGACTAGTACACGATTCTGAAAGTAACTTCCGAGAATCTTGTACAGGTATTCCGGTATCCCCAGACGCAAGAGCGCATCGGCAATAGCAGACCAGCTGGCGCTATTAAACGCATTCCTTACATCCAGAGTCACTACCGCGCAAAAGCGAATTCCCCTCCTCCTAGGCTCGAGTGCTTTCTCGGCGGTTTTTGTAACCGACAAGATAGCGTCTACGGTGGACCTCTCCTTCCGGAAGCCGTACTGGTTACTCGAAAGACCATTTTCGCCCTCGGTGAACCGCAACATTCTATTGAGGATGATCTTTTCGATCACCTTCCCCGCCGTGTCAATCAAGCATATTGGTCTATATGCCGACGGGTCTCCGGGTGGTTTCCCCGCCTTTGGCAATAGTACCAGGCTCTGCCTCTTCCAAGCTTCTGGGAAAACTCCCTCGTCCAGGCATTTCTGCATAGCAGACCTGAACATCTCGGGAGCCTCTGCAATAGCTACTTTTAAGGCCAGGTTCGGAACTCCGTCCGGACCTGGGGCCTTACCTACGCTAAGGGACTTAGCTATCCCCGCAAGTTCCACATCGGTGACCCTCTCCTCATCGCCAGCCCCAGTCCCCGGCTGTCCTACGAAAGGAGGCCAAGGGCTAGGATCATGACGCGGAAAAAGTCCTCCAATGATCCCCTCCAACATCTCTGGAGATTGCTCTGTAGGAGCCATCACCCCTCTCGTCTTGGCCATAACGATCCTGTAAGCGTCACCCCACGGGTTCGTATTGGCACTCTGACAGAGACCCTCGAAGCAGGCCTTTTTGCTTGCTCTTATCTCGGTCTTGAGCGCGGCTTTTGCAGCGGCGAACACCACCCGCCGTTCGTTTCGCTCTTCCTCTGATCGTGCTCGCTGCATCCGCCGCCTAGCCCATAGGCAGGCACGGCGCAGGTCCGCAATCGCGTCGGTCCACCAGTAAGCCGGTGGCCTCCCATTTCTAGGGTGGACTCGCCTAGGCATGGTCGCATCACACGCACGTGAGAGCACCGCTACCAGCTCGTCGCCGTCTAAACCGATTAAGTTTCGCTCACGGCGGAGCGCTTCCCTAAATACCTCTTCGTCGAAGTATGATGTCTTCCACCTACGAGGGCTTGGCCTTGGCCTAGCCGCCTCTTCTTCTATCCGCTGTCTGCTGTTGTTGTAGTCGATACTGTAGCGAACCGCCAGGTGGTCGCTGTGAGTGTAGCCATCATCTACTCTCCAGTTCGAACTACTTGTTAGGCCAGGACTACAAAAGGTCACGTCAATAATTGACTCCGCTCCGTTTCGACTAAAGGTACTCTTGGTACCGACATTAGCCAAGTCGACATCTAAGATGGCCAGTGTTTCTAGCAGGATCTGACCCCGCTGGTTCGTGAAACGGCTTCCCCATTCCACGGCCCAGGCATTAAAATCACCCGCTATTACCACCGGCCTTCGCCCTGTTAGCACGGTCGTTAATCGGTCCAGCATTTGCGTGAACTGCTCGATCGGCCACCGCGGAGGCGCATAACAGCTGCAGAAGAAGACCCCGTTTACTTTGGCGACCACGAAGCCCTCATAGGTAGTAGACACCAACTCCTGAACGGGGTATTTACCCGTCGTCCATATCGCCGCCATTTTTCTGGTCCCATCCGCGACCCAGTTGCCGTTGCCGGCGGGTACTCGGTATGGGTCCGATATGATGGCGATATCCGTCTCCCACTCAGAAACTGCCTGACAAAGCAGTTGCTGAGCCGCATCACAGTGGTTCAGGTTCAGCTGCGTTACCTGCACTGTGATTGGTTGTTCACTGCGGCTTTCTTGAAGGCCGGGCACCTTGGACCACCCATTGGATGTCTGTTGTTCGAGGCTCGAGGCATGACACGCGCGTTTGCTATTTCATTGTACTGAAATTAGCATAGATAGAAATTTGTCTAACGAAAGTAAGGTTTTTGAACTAAAGTCACTTGGGCTTAATTATTTTGTATAGGGTATGTGTGCCATCAGTAATCTCACGCTCCCATATTCATCCTATTCGAAAACAAGCGATTACGGCACCGATTGATTCCGTTCTTTTTGTTTTCATGGGTGCTCACTTCTAACAAAAAATACAAAAATAAGAAACAAAACAAACAGCGCTTCAATCCTTCGTTTTTCATAGGATGAAAATGGGAGCCACATGCTTAATAAGGGAACCAATACCCTATGTATGCAAAGATTGATCGTTATTGTTCTTTTATCTTTCCTAACCACTACCCAAATTGGGCAAGTTTGCACTCTTTACTATCACATAATACACTGTTAATCACTTAATGCAAAACCACATAGGTGGAATTTTGAACCTATCTATGACATCTTCATAGTCTCGCTTAAAGCTGTACGTAGTTGCTTTGAATCCGTTTCCCTACAGTAACTAAAAAACCGTACACGGAAAAAAATCCATTCCCAAGACCATGAATATGACTCATAGTTTCCCGATATTTTTATGATTTTATGTTATAAATATACACCATGATTAAATTTTATGATCTTATGATTGATTTCACCATAACGCTATGCACCCGTTATTGTTTTGGCTTTCGACGACCAAAAATGGAAAATATAATCATGAAGCTATGATTAAATAAGCTGGGATCATGAGTAGCATTCATGAAGCCAAGAATAATTTTCATAAACCTGGATGCAGATCCTGATGCTTTACCACCAGATTCATAAAATTATGGTTTGGTGAGGTAGAACCATGCATAGAATTCATGGAATCAAAAAATACTTTTATGGTTCCGTCGTCGTCGGACCTATATGCTTCTCAGTCAAATTCATAAAATCATGGTTGAGGGAGATGGAACCATGCATAGAATTCATGGAATTAAGAATTACTTTTATGATTCCGTCGTCGTCGGACCTATATGCTTCTCAGTCAAATTCATAAAATCATGGTTGAGGGAGATGGAACCATGCATAGAATTCATGGAATTAAGAATTACTTTTATGATTCCGTCGTCGTCGGACCTATATGCTTCTCAGTCAAATTCATAAAATCATGGTTGAGGGAAATGGAACCATGCATAGAATTCATGGAATTAGGAATTACTTTTATGATTCCGTCGTCGTCGAACCTCAATGTTTCTCAGTCAAATTCATAAAATCATGGTTGAGGGAGATGGAACCATGCATAGAATTCATGGAATTAAGAATTACTTTTATGATTCCGTCGTCGTCGGACCTATATGCTTCTCAGTCAAATTCATAAAATCATGGTTGAGGGAAATGGAACCATGCATAGAATTCATGGAATTAAGAATTACTTTTATGATTCCGTCGTCGTCGGACCTCAATGTTTCTCAGTCAAATTCATAAAATCATGGTTGAGGGAGATGGAACCATGCATAGAATTCATGGAATTAAGAATTACTTTTATGATTCCGTCGTCGTCGGACCTCAATGTTTCTCAGTCAAATTCATAAAATCATGGTTGAGGGAGATGGAACCATGCATAGAATTCATGGAATTAAGAATTACTTTTATGATTCCGTCGTCGTCGGTCCCAAATGCTTTTAATTAGATTAATAAAACGACGCAAGCTAAAATCATAAGAAAATAAAATACGTGATATTAGAGCCCATTTCTATGATTTTGGGACCTATCCATCATCCTTTTTTCTATGAGCAAGCAGCACTTTTTAGTTGGCCTCTTGTTAGTGAAGATATGTAATGTTCAAATATAAAAGAGAACAACAATGATCGAACTCACCGGATAATCATATTTAGCTGGTTTATTATTTTTGTCTTTGGTACCTACATCCAACAGGCTAAGGATGCCCTCCAAACCACATCAATTGTTCTCTAGTTCACATCGCTTGCTGAGTCTCCGAAGTCGTCAAACGATGGATAAACCGGAAAAATAGAGAGAATTACCGAAAATTAACGCGCGATTCTCACTTTGCTTCACTCTCCGTACATAAACTCGGAACTACGACGGATGGCACAACGAAAACGCGAACTGGGCACTGTTTACTTTTTGCGCGTTTACTTTTTAGTCAATCAACTCCCAACAACCTGCCGAATCTTACGGGCACACTGTTTCGATGTTCCATTTCCTCATATATGCACATTTATTACTCTAACCAAATAAAAACTTTGCAAAAATAGCAGGTTCAACTTTTTCCACATGTCTGTGCTGGACGACCGCGCGATTTATATAATTGCATATGGCAGATAAGTGTAACGCTAGGAAGCGACCATGAATATAATTTATGAAAATGCTTGTTGCTATTCATATTTCTGGTCAACTCATTCATGATATTATGAATTTTAATTATGATATTATGAGTTGGCAGACATCATAAGAACATGATTTTTTATTCATGGTTAGGGGAATGGATTTTTTTTCCGTGTAGATTCATTCCCGCTTTGTTCCAGTTCTTTTGATAGAGTACGAACCGTGAACCAACCATCAAATCCCATCATTGCATTGCATTAATAAGAGCCAAAAACCACTTGTGGGATACGAATTTCATCCTACTCCGTGATGGTAGTAGAGTAGGTACCTACAGTTTCCACACTCATCCAAATGATGCCATTAACTTTCAACGCAGTCATTGAAATTTCCGAGCAGTCATGCGAAAAGCATAATGTTCAACCTATAGTTCAACCGCTCATCGGTGGCTGGGTAGAGGTTGTAATGGGATTCCAAAAAAAGTCATTTTCATTACAGTAATCAGTAAACTCACCGTTCATCAACTTCACATATTCGTGGTGTAACATAACAGAATTGTTGTATGGCTCACTCAGTTTCGAACGTAATATTGAAACATTGGGGTGGAAGTTAAATTTTCTTGTTTTCCGCAGCTGATAACGAAGTCACGGTCTTATTGAGACATCAGAGGGAAAACTGGAAAAGTGGAGATGGAAGAACCGTGTAAACAGTAGATATTTTCCGCGAAAAGTATACATCTCAAGTACGTGACGGAGCAAAGCGGATAAGACTAAGTGAAATAACATTGTGTAGGCTTACCTAATAACATTATACGGCACCCTCTAATTCAGTAAGCTTCCAGTTTTAGCGCTTTTTCTCCCGTTTGTGAGAGAGTGGGAGGTGAGGCTTCTGCTCAAAAAGGATAATTTATTGCACTTAATTAGATGTGCCACAACCGGAAATATATCTTCATCATCGTTGTTATGGTTGGAAAATTTCCAGTCTCGTTCACTTGGCAGAACGGATCCCTCGTCTCTTCTTAACATTAAGGACAGCTCTCAAATTCTTAAATTTTGAAAATCGCTTCCGAAACTGTGGGACGAATCCATTTGCAACAAAATGACAGTAATTTTAGCCTGGGGATCTTCCGACCTGTTGAATATTGCACACCTAATGGGATATGAGCACGGTTTTATTGCGCCCGAAAAAGGAAAAAATGTACGTCGACCATCGCACGCTACTTGCTTACCTTTAGTTGCAGCAACAAGGATACATGACGAACATATCTCGAACAGAAAGGCGTAACAAAACTATAACAATATAGCTGATATACAGGGGGTGGCCAAAATGTTTGGGATAGGCAACCTTTTGTTCTCTCACAAAAAAGTTCAACATGCTGTAACTTTTCATAGAGTGCATCAAAAATTCTCAAATATTGACTGTTTGTCAATCTACTATATGCGTGCATCATTGGTTTATGGCACCTTGTTACTATGGATCGTCTTCTGCAATGCTGTGTTGCCAAATTACCATATCGCTTGGGAATTCCACATTTTGTTGAACTCGTTCCTGAGCTTACCTGAAAGAAAAGACAAAAAAAAATAAGGATGTAACGAAGATGATTTACTAATAACTTCAATAATGACAGTCACTTTATTGCTAATTACACCCATTTTAAAAAATGTGTCTCGATGAACAACTTGTAAGATATGATCACGAGCATAATAGAGCACAAAGTCAGCCTCAAATTCACGCATTATCAATAGAACAAGCTAACTATTAATGATAACCTCAATGTTAGTGGGCGATAAGTATAGAATTCAGAAATGTTATAACATTATTTTCTAATAGTTATTTATGTAACGAGTAGCAAAAAGTTGATTTTGGAGTTGGATAAATACGAAGAGTGCTGAAAAAGTCGAATTTTGCAACGAGTTCCATACAAAATTTTATGCAATTATTTTTTCATTATAGGGGCTGTCCATAAACCACGTGGTCATTAGGGGGGGGGGGGGGTGTTCGGCCAAAGACCATTTTGTATGGACAAATAAAATTTTTTGTATGGACTAATGACCACGCGGGGTGGGGGGGGGGGGGGGGGGGTTGAAAAGTCCCAAAAAAATGACCACGTGGTTTATGGACAGCCCCATACAGCTCATTTGAGTTGCATAAAGTTCATAATGCAACTCAAATGAGTTGCATAATGAACATTATGCAACTATTTTTCATTATGCAACTCATTTCAGTTGCATAATCAACCGGTACGGAAAAGTAAGTCATTATGACACCGAAAAGAGTAGTATAAAATAGAAATTATACTACTGAATTGCATAAAAGCATTGTTCACGCTGAAGAATTTTGTACAACACGTAGAAAAACGCTAGCTTGTTTTACACAAATCAGCGTGGTGCTGGTAGCGGTGACCAATTTCTGGAAGATTACGGATTTTTCTTCGCTCGTGCCATATTTCTTCTGAATCTCATATTTTTTTTTTGTTAATATCTTCAAATATGAATTTCCTTTATGATTTTAGAAGGAATTTTAGAAGGAATCCCTTATGATTTTCTAATAACGCAGCGTACATATGTACAGATGCATAAATTTAGCTAGTTTACAAAATAAAACGAAAGTCGTGAACTTCTGCCAACGACCAAAGTTTTTTAAGCACAATTTAGTGCTGATTTTGAAAACCGTGCTTAAAAAATTAAGTAGAACAGTTTTTGAGTTTTAGTTCAATATCGAGTTTTAGAATTTTTAAAATAAGGAATTTAAAAAAAATCAAATTGTCTTGCGCTTTGTTCAACTAATTTTAAATCTTTTTCCAGAAATTTGACACATTCCAGCGTAACGGGACACCGCGAGGAACTAACTTTCGTGAACAAATGACGTCTGCAATCGAATATAATGTTCATGATCATATGGTTTAACAGGCTTTATAATAAGCCTATTAGATGTACTTTCTGGTGCAATACTTGTTTTATGGGGGGTTGGTTCCAATTTACATGATATAACATGTAACATTTCGTAACGGGACACCATCGCAGAAATCCTGTTTTTAAAATTTTCAAACTGAAATGCGTATATCAGCTCTGTTATGAGGTTTTGAATAATAGAGTCTTCTAGACATTTCTTCTTCGGATTGATGTGAACAAGATTGCCGAAGTAAGTTTTACTGAGAAATGTATAGTTTTGGAAATATTCTTGATTTAGTTTTGGGAGCGCAGCGTTACGCTCGCGTGAAAACAGTGTTTTGCAAATGGTGTCCCGTTACGGCTAAAGACATCTAGTTGTAGATCAAATGTTTTGCTAGATAGAATGTTGGTGTCTTCGGCAATGTTTTTCAGACAGATGGTATCTGTCCGACAGGACACAAATAGGCATTCAAACCCGCTCTGGCCCTATGGTGGCCATCGGAATGGGCCCTGGGGAACCTGTTTCGAGATTTATTTAACCTATACGTACCCGATACCGACAACTTATTTTCAAAATGCTGGCATTTTGTCAATTTTCATCTGATTTTTTGAAGTCGCCCTCAATTGATCATAAATTGGTGCTAGTTATTATACTCAAGTGGCCATGCAATATCCGGAACCATTCCTGCGATATTCCGGGTTGTGCTGGGGTCAGGGGGTTTTCAAAATGACTAAAAGTGATTATTTTGTGTGTCGTTGTGTTTGAATCATCGATTTTCAGCCAAACAGTGAAACACAATTGCTATAACCAGATTTGAGTAAGTTGGCCGATCCGGATCCCCGTGACAAGTTCCGCGGGGCCTCGTTGGGGACACTTCTGCTTTTCAACCTAAGCATGCCGTGCGACATATCAATCTTCACGATTTCGAATGACTGAGTCAGAAACGATAGACTGAAGTATGTATCAACTTATATGGCCACCCCGGAACATATAGCACAGGTTCCACGGGGGTGTCATCGGGGACATTTCTAGTTTCCAACCAAAACACGCGGAGCGACGTATCAATCTTCATGATTTCGAAAGAATTGGATAGAAAAAAAATGACTTAAGTATGTATCAACTGATATGGCCGCTCCGTAACACCTGGAGCAGGTTCTGCTGGGGCCTCTGAGACACAATAACACACACGAAATAATCACTTTTAGCCATTTTGCAAAACAGACCCCTTTCCCACCCCCTGACTCCAGTACAATCCGGAATTGTTCCGGATACTACATGGCCACTTGAGTGTAATGAATAAGCACCAATTTATGATCGATCAAGGGAGACTTCAAAACAAAATCGGAGGAAAATTCACAAAATTCCAGCATTTTGAAAATGAGTTATCGGGGGTCGGGTACGTGAAGGTTAATTGTATTTTCAAAACTATGGTTGTGCGGAGTATCTTCACGATTTTTCCACATTCTACATTATAATGATCCGAAGAAGATTCAATGATGCATATCTACAGTTCATTCATTCAGAACAGTCTTTTCAAGCATATGTCGCATGTTTCTTTAAACCTTTATTTGAAGGCTCATGCGCCTTGGGAATAAAGGAGCCAATTTCATTTGAAATAAATTTTACATTTTTAGGGGATTTTTCCTTTATACTATGTTAGTTTTGGGGGAACCGTTAAACTCGCCGTTTGGTCAAGGTTAGAGAGAACATTTTTTTTAGAAGAGGTGGGATTATGGAGGCTTTCCGTTGATATTTAGCTAACGACAATCAGTAACGATACAAGGATTTCGAGAAGAAAAAAAGGTTGGCTATCAAAATGACAAGAAGAAGGTCGCTAGACTGGTTACTAATTTATGTTGTCACAAAAAGTAATGCTACGCCATTTTCGTGATGCATTTTACATTTTTTTTGAATTTTCAATAAGAACATAAGTTTCAAAATATGTTTGTCGTCATAAAAGTGAGTTATACGGTGATTAATGGAATAAAGAAGGAATGCCAACCATCACTTCAGGATCTTCAAGTTTTGAATGTTGTGTGATTCTATAAGCCTTTTTATCATCATGGTTGTAATTCATAGTACATGTTAAGAAAGTTATAGCATTTAAAGAGTATGTTGTCACCACAAAACTTCATAAAATATCACTTGTTATACTGATCCACCAAAATACCTGCCCTTTGTTTACGTAGTTTTCGTGAGCTGAGAAACGGGCTTTGTTTCAGTAGGGGCGTTACATCAAGAAGGATTATGAAAATATATACACAATATAATATCATTTCATCATGGTTACGTTTTTTGGGTTAAATATTTGATCAAACGAAACTTATTTATCAACTTATGAAAGTCTTTAAAATTTTCGTAACGGGACACCATCTCTACGTACCCATTGTAACACCTAAGATAACGCGTTGATCAAGGTAACCCATATGTTGGAAGAAAGGTCTCCACGAGTACTAAGAGAATCCAGAAAATTATTTTTCTAAAGTTCGTAATGAATTCGTTATTACAACAAATGTGCTAGTTTCGTAACGGGACACCATTAAATTGCGGTTATTGCAAAAAGTGCTTTAAACTTGTCAAAACCCATTTGTATGAAAATTTATCTTTTGGTGTATAAAATATACGTTATTATACCACATTAACAAAAAATAGGTATAATGTTTTCAAACTTTAACATACAAGCAGCCATATTTGAAAATTATCAATGAAAAATTTCATTTTTCTTACATAAAATGCTATTACTTCACCTAACTATTTAAATACATTACCAGTCAAATTTTAAGTAAAACAAATGATTTTCCTGAGATTGAACCTACCGTTTTTCATATGCTGGAAAGCTTGGGGCAAAACAATCACTTTGAAATTTCATACCCTTGGCGTAGAAGTGCCTGGAATGTGTCATTTAAAGCTTAATTTAATACCTTCAGATCTTTCGAATGCAGGTTTTGTTTCAGAATGATGAAATTCAAGATATTGACTAGTTTAAGGGACAATCTCCTTAAATTTTAGCAAAATTTCCAAAAATTCTAAACCAAAAATGATCATTAGCTTATCGAGTTCAAAAATGCTGAAAACTAGTGTTATTGGTTAAATTGGGAAAAAATCCACAGCTCAGGTGAGATTTGAACTCAAGACCCTGATTCACTAGACAAGTTCTTTACATACCAACTAAGCTACCAAGCTACCGAGTCTAGCGAATAAGGGTCGTGAGTTCAAATCTCACCTGAGCTGTGGACTTTTTCCCAATTTAACCAATAATTTACCCATCTGTATAAATGTACGTTGAGTTATTTGAAAATCATAATTGGGTTGGTATTACCAAAAATTTGCGCTTTAAGTGAATAGGAATCCCTTGACAATTTTTTGGAAGAATATCTCTGAAAAACTTTCTTAAAGAACACCCTCAAGATATCCCTGAACCTGAACAAACTCATAGAGGAATCTGTGAAGGAGTTATTTCTTCAGGAACATAGATTACTTCTTGGAGTAAAATAATAATCTCAATCATTCCTGGAGCATTCCTTGGAGGAATTCCTGGAAAATCCATGAAGGAGTTCACAGAGGAGGACATGGATGAATTCATGAAAACTGGAGAAATTCCGGGAGGAATCCCTTGAGTAACCCCTGCAGGAATGCTTGGAGAAATCCCTTGGAAATATCTGGACAAATGCCTGGACCAATTCCTTGCAGAATGCCTGGAATTCCTAGTGAAATTCCTGCAGGAATCCTTGGAGGAATACCTGGATCACTTCTTGGAGGAATTGCTGGAAAAATATTAACCTTTAGAAATTCCTAAAGAAATCCCTGAAGCAATTCCTGAAGGAAACATTGTAAGAAAAACCCTGGAAGAAATGCTTTAATAAATTCCTTATGAAATCCCTGGAAAAACCACTGACACAATTCCTGGAGGAATCTCTGGTGGAATGCCTGGAGGAATTACTGCAGAAATTCCTGGAGAAATTGCTGTAGGAATGCTTGGAGGATTTTCGGGAGGAATCCCTGGAGGCATTTCTGAAGAAATGACCGAATGAGCACCTTGAGAAATATCTGAAGAAATCCGTAGAGCAATTCCTGGAGGGACCATAGAAGAAATTCCTGGAGGAGTTTCTAGAGGAATCTCTAGACAAATTCTCGGAATAATCCCTAGGAGAATTCTTGGAGAAATCTCTGGAGAAGCACTTTCAATCCCGAATAGCCTGTACTGATTTTTTTTGACGAAGTTAGAACAGCAGTACAATTTCGGTAGTTTCGGTAAGTTCAGTACACCAACTGTCAAAAACGGGTGCAAAAGATAAACAATCCGTTATAGCTGTATTCAGCTGTTCTAATTTCGTCAAGCATTCACTGAACACGGTATTCAAAATTAAAACTCCTGGAGCAATCACAAAAAAAATCCTGCAGGAATCTCTGATTGAATTCCAGGAGGATTTCTTGGAGAAACTCCTAGAGCAATCCTTGGAAGGATCGCGAGAGGAATCCTTAACGGAATTCTTAGATGAAATTCCTGGAGCAGAAATCCTTGGATGAATTTCTGAAGGAATCCCTGGAGGAGTTCCTGTATAAATTCTTGGTAAAATTCCTGGATGAATTGCTAGAAATATTTTTAAAGGCATCCATTGAAGATTTCCTGGTGAAATATCTGGAGGATTTGCCGTAGAAATTTCTGAAGGAATCCAAGAAGGATTTTCTGAAGAAACCCCAGGAGGAAGTACTTGAAGGAATACATAGTGGAATTTTTGGTGGAATTCCTGAAGATGTCCTAGAAGGCAGTCCCGAATAAAATCCTAGAAATTCGTGTTGAGATACCTGATAAAATTTCTGAAGGAATTCTTGGCAAAATTCTCGAATAAACTCTGGGAGAAACTCCTGTAAGAATCGCTTGAGAACTCTCTAGAGGAACTCCTGGAAGAATCCGTAGAAGAATCCCTGGAGCAATTCATGGCGAAATTCCCAAAGGAATGCCTGAAGGAATCCCATCAGAAATTCTTAAAGGATTGGCTAGTGGAATCCCTGGAGGAATTCCAGGAGGAATGACAGGATGAATACCTGGAGAAATTCCTGGAGACGTGCCTATAGGAATTCCAGGAGAAATCTCTAGAGGAATTCCTGGACGAGTCCCTCAAGAAATTCTTTAAGAAATCCCTGGAAGAATTCCTGGAGAAATTCCTGGAGGAACCCCTGGAGGAGTTTCTGGAGGATTGCCTGGAGGAATATCTAGGGAAACTCCTGGAGGAATCTCTAGAGGAATTCTTGGAGGTTTGTTTAGAAGAATTTGTAGAGTAATCCCTGGAGGAGTCTTCAGAGGAATTCCTAGAATAATCCCTGCAGGAATCTCTGACGGAATTTTTGGATTTCTCAGAGGAACCCCTGCAGAAATTTCTGGTGGAATCCCCAAAGGAATCTCTGGAGGAATCCTAGGAGGAAGTACTAATGAAATAGCAGAAAGAATTCTTTAAATGAGATGAACTTCTAGAGGAATCCCTGTAGCAGCTCCTGAAGGAATCCCTGAAGAAATTCATAAAGAAACTCTAGGATAAAGCAGAAGCAGAAGCAGTTTCAAGAGGTATTACTAGGGAAATACTTCCGCTCTTATGTGCCCGGCAGGGTACCCTTGTACCTTTTTCGATTTCAAATCTTGATATTTAAATGGTTATTGGGAGTAGGAAGTTGAAACTAAGAGCTCGTGAATATACATATATCTTTTAATGGGGTGGGCCGTGCTTACAGGTAAGCAGTGGTAGGGGGAGGGTATTATGATTTTTTTTATTACGTAAAATGGCGGCGGGGCACCCAGGGAACCCACGAAACTCAAATGGTCATATCTCCATCAACCACCGATATGATCACCGTGATTCTTTGAAAATCCGGGTTTTCGGATCCTTATCCCGCTTTGAAACCCCATTGTTGAGGCTAGTAGCTGCATAACAGCTTATGAAGAGCAAACGCCTTCGGAAAAAAGCTCTTTAAACTCTTATGCAGCAAAGCATTTAGTAAAGAACCTACCGAAAGTCCCGTAAATTGTGTTGTATAATATGTAATAATATGGACTCCGGAACCTGGATTTTCCGGCACCCACGGGGGTCCAACCAAACATTATCTCGATTGATTATGCGTTTCTGCGTTGAATAAGCTAAAAAAAATTAGTGGTAATTTCAAGAAGATATGATGATTTCAATTTCGTGGGTATTCTGTCCGGGAGCTGTTCTCGTAAAGCATTATTTAAAAGACAATTAATTTTTGAACTAACCAGTGAACCGAATAAAATGAAATTTTGAACGTTTATCAACAATATATTAATACTCGAAAAGTCGATAAAATTTAGGTACTTTTCGAACATTGAAAAAACTTGCATTGATGCATTGATACTTTTTGGATCTTTCTCGAAAAAAATGTTTTTTTTTTTTTTTACATCAGCAATGTCATTAAATTTTAGTTTTTATATCGAAAGATTTTCTACTTCTGTTCTCAAGATATCTATATTAAGATATATTTGAGCCTGTTTGGATAGAAGGAAGAACACATTTAATAATTTTTATGTGGTATTGTAAATTTGGCTTTTTTTTTCCTCTAAATGGGCGAAAATGTCAAACTGGTATAACTTTATTCGTCGTGACAAAATATT
Source organism: Aedes albopictus (assembly GCF_035046485.1). NCBI lineage: Eukaryota > Metazoa > Arthropoda > Insecta > Diptera > Culicidae > Aedes > Aedes albopictus. The sequence continues at coordinate 353,441,461 of NC_085138.1, forward strand.
GCATAGGGTCATATTCTGATTTATCGACCGTATTCTATTAATAACTTGATGATTTTGTGGCTATATCGTTTTTTTTTTCTACTCATAACATAAGGGAGTAAAGATCAAAGTGGATAATGAAATGATAAGTTTGATAGTATTCGCTAGGTAGCGAACAAGTGTGAAAATTTTTATAGAAGGTGGAATAAGGCAAGTGTAGGCCATGTATTGAACGAATATATAAAATTCAAAACTCAAACCGCTTCAGAGGGAATTTTAAACACTTCTTAATAATTTGAAGGTCCGTTTGCACTACTTCAACTATAAAACTGCCAATACTGATGCGATTCTCAATAAAATTTGACAGTTTTAACCTAATATAAAAAAATGCTTTCAAACAAATTTTGAGCCGTTTTGGCTTAACACTTTCAAAGTTAGAAAACTTTAAATGACACAATACAGTAAAACAATTTTGCATGTTGTGACTTTTGGCTACATATACGTCCACAACTTTTTATCCGTTCGACCAAATCGAATGAAATTTTAATACGAAATGTCTATATACATACATACGCCACCTACAGAAAAAAAAATCATTGTAATCGGTTTCTGACTCAAGCGTTACATATATGTAAAACATTTGTTATTTTTATTCTTTGTTTTTACAAGATTCCAAAAATGTAAATTTCTCGCATCGGGGATATCTCCATCATTACTAAACCGATTCTGATGAAATTTTAATGGCATCATCTACGCATAATAAACTGTAGCTGGTTGAAAAATCAGCCATTTTGATGCACGCAATCAGAAGTTATAAACTATTATCCGTGGTGCAATTTGAGTCAGGACACCCTTTACAACCTTACCAAGACTGGCAAAAGTTTCAGGCACCCGACTGCCTATGTATTGTTCTGTTTTCTTAGCTTAGCTTAGCTTAGACTGACTGCACATATCTACTCCGTGATTGAATCGAACCAATGACAGTTGCACAATGAATCAACTGAATAATTGACTGGGAGTGGTCAACATTCTCACTGTGCACGCTTCAGAGGCTCTCTTTAACAGTACAATAACGGCGCCGGCCACGTCCTTGCAGTCAGGTTGGAAGAGTGAAGGAATGTTAATAGCAACCTTTGTTATGTGAAAGTTGGCGTTTACCGCACGTCTCTACCAAAGGCTGCAGGAAGGAGTGATTGTTAGTAGGGCAGGTATCGTTGGGTCAGGATTCACTTTGATAAGTAATATAACCTTTTGAAGTTGCAGTATGCCGTGCAGACTGCAGTGATGTTGTTCGCTTCACGCGGAAAGCAAACAACCAACCACCCTCGTCAGGTGGTTGCTCAATATTTACTACAAATGAAGCAACAAAGTGCTATTGTTCGTATCACGCGGAAAGCAAACAATCGACCACCCACGTAAGGTGATCGCTCAATATTTATTCATAAAAATACATACAACAAATATACATGGACAGATACATAGAAAAACAGTATGTCGTTAAGAGATTGCACAAAAAAAAATGAAATTCAATAAAAAGAAAAGATAATTTGTAAAATGCCATCCCGAACAGTGACAAAATAGAACAAAAATCCAAGTCGACACTCATGGTGACGAACCTTGTGACGAACTATACGAAGTCAATGAAAAAATATTTGAAAAGAGGATATCATAAATATGTGGTATAAAACTGAATTAATACAATAATTGATGTAGAATCCATAGAAAGAGAATAACAAGGAACAAACTCACCGGATAATCGCCTGCCATCAATCGAACCAAAAATGCGAAACGAAGAAAAAAAAATCGGAGCACCGAAGGCAACGCGCGCGCAAATCCGGCCTCCAGCTGCCGAGCCGTCACTACACACACTCACGACCATTTTTCCTTACTTAAACAGTCCAAAAAGAAAATCTTGTCGCGCGTCTCCACCACAATATGAAGTAGAAGTCTTTAGTTCAATCCACACAGGGATGAACTGAACGCGACACTTAGAGTTATATTTACTAAAGCATGTATCGTAGTTGGTAGGATCATGATTCACTTTGATCATATAACTTTTTGTTTTTGAATCATGCCGTGGAGACTTTCGCGCTATTGTTCACTTTACGCGAAACAATGGATCACTCACGTCAGATGATCGATCAATGTTTGTTCTCAAAACATAATCTAGCCTGAAAAAAAAAAAGAGTCAGCGCCGTTACTTGAAGTGACGGACTATACAAAGTATTCTTTGGAGAATACAAAAAGTCTACGTAGACAGTCATGTAATTTTACAACGAATCTTCACAATAAAATAATAGCATGAAACGAGCTCACCCATTTATGTGTCTCCATCGCTGGTTGTCTGTGTATCACGACGTCGAACAAATCACAAAAGCAAGCGCGCACTAATGTTGATGATTAGCTGCAAAGCTACCGCACAACTCCGATCTTTGGCAACCGCACGACCGACCCACTTTTACTGGAACTAATTTCGGCTCTAACACACTCGTGCCATACACTAGCTGTATATGTAATGTACCCTTACATTTGAATCTACGTGAATGCTTTAAAATCGCGACTTCGATTTGGTGCTCCGCGAAGGCACCACCGGCATATAATGATAAAATGCGAAAAAAAAAGAACGACCACACGCGCGTCGACCAGGAGGCTTTACGAAACTCCAAAATGCTCACTTCCAAATAGAAAATAAAAAGAAAAAAAAAACGAGCCACCGAAGCAAACGCACCTGCACTCAGGCAAATAAACCTAAGATTATCATAAGGTCTTACTTATGAAATGGCCTTTAAACAATTCATAACGGCTAGAACGATTTTCATAAGGTCGGTCTATGACGCAGAATCGACTTACAGTTTGGCTTTTATACACATTTAGCAACACGATATTCTCAAGCGTCGATAGCCGCGTGGGTTGGGCATGAGCTCAGTGATCTCGACGTTCATGGATCGATTCCAGTCTGCATCATTTTGTGATTTTTCTGCTCTTTTCATAAGTTTATCTTATGTAATAAGGTCATAATAAGCATGTTCATTTTTCATAAGGTATTCTGATGGCATCCATACTTTACAGTTATGGCTGAATTTCATAAGGTATTTTGATGAATTTCGGTAGTTTACTTCGCTGAGTGTGGACACCGGCACCTGGACGAAATCCCTTCACACACTGATGCACGCTGGGTCCGCCGCCGTCAAAATGCTCACTTCCGAATAGAAAAGAAAACAGAAAAATAATCGAACGACCGAAGCAAAAGCGCGCGACACCAGCACCCGGACGAAATCCTATCACACACTGCCTATGTATTATTCTGTTTTCATCACAAATTCTATCGATCGGTAGCTTTTTCGGAATTCGCACTCCGTTCATAGGGGTATGCCTATATCGCGGCGTGTGCTTCCTATTAGCTTTTTCGATCTTATTGGATAGAACACTTTTCTTTTTAAGCCAAACTTGTTATATCATATTCTGATTTATCGACCGTATTCTATTAATAACTCGATGATTTTGTGGCTATATCGGTCTTTTTCTGCAGCCATAGGTAATCCTTGCACTGATGGTGGGTACACTTTTATCATCATCATCATATCGGTCTTTTTCCACTGTGTAGCGATCAAAGTGGATAATGAAATGATAGATGTGATAGTATTCGCTAGGTAGTCACGGTAAAGATCTGGTTCGCTCTCGACCGGCCGTCGATGAAACCGGCTTGATAACTTCCCACGAACTCATTCGTTTTAGGTGACAGACGACGGAAGATGATCTGGGATAGCACTTTGTAGCCAGCATTCAAAATAGTGATCGCCCTGAAGTTCTCACATTCGAAATGGTCGCCTTTCTTGTGAATGGGGCAGATTACCCCTTCCTTCCACTCCTCCGGTAGCTGTTCGGTTTCCCAGATCCTGACTATCAACCGATGCAGACAGGTGGCCAACTTTTCTGGGCCCATCTTGATGAGTTCAGCTGCGATACCATCCTTACCAGCTGCTTTGTTGATTTGGAGCTGGTGAATGGCATCTACCCTCAGCGTGGGAGTTGGTTCCGTCCTCCGCTGCACTGGCGTCGTCGTTTCTCCGTTGCCGTGGGCTCCCGTGCCTACGTTCTCCACGCCGTTCAGGTGCTGATCGAAGTGCTGCTTCCACCTTTCGATCACCTCACGTCCGTCGGTCAAGAGGCCTCCGTCTTTATTCCTGCATATTTCGGCTCGCGGCACGAAGCCGTTGCGGGATACGTTGAGCTTCTGATAGAACTTCCGTGTTTCTTGGGAACGGCACAGCAGTTCCATTTCTTCACGCCCCGCTTCTTCCAGGCGGCGCTTTTTCTCCCGAAAGAGACGGGTCTGCTGTTTCCGCTTCTGTTTGTAACGTTCCACATTCTGTCGAGTCCCTTGCTACAGCATTACCGCCCTCGCTGTGTTCTTCTCCAAAACCGTTCTGTACATTGTTGATGACGGAGAGTTTTGGGCGAAGTTTGACCATCACCAGATAGTGGTCGGAGTCGATGTTGGCGCCACGATAGGTCCTGTCGTCGATAATGTCGGAGAAGTGCCGTCCGTCAATCAGAACGTGGTCGATTTAAGATTCCGTCTGTTGTGCTGATCTCCAGTTGTAACGATAAGGGAGACTGTGTTGAAAAAAGGTGGTATGGTGCTAAAACAATGAGTCGTAGGCCGTTTTCGTTCGTTTGCTGGTAGGTAGGCCCTGAGACGAGACTCGCGAAGAGGAAAAAAAGCAACGTCAAGTGCAGCCCAACTGAGCTGTCAGTTGTAGCCCGTTTGATTACGTTACCTAAAACGAGTAAAGTATTGCTATCCGAGATAAATTCTGAAGCCAAAATTCACTCCGAGCAGCATTTTCTTCTCATGTACTGTCAAAAATAAATTGAAAACAAAATATTCCAATGATTACTTTGCTTGGCGACTGTTGGCGATGCAAAATTTCACCAATTTGTGCGTGAATAGGATTCAGTCACACTGCATGTGAGGTGATGCGGTCACGTACGTGTTTGAACCACCAGCCCAAAACATAATGTCAACACAGATAGGAAGAAGAAAAAAATAACAAAGTGTAGAAAAAGAAGACCGTCTTCGCGAGTCTCGTCTCAGGGTAGGCCGAGCGTTCAAATCTCCTATGATGATCTTGACGTTGTGGCTTGGGCAGCGATCGTACTCGCGTTCGAGCTGAGCGTAAAATGCGTCCTTGTCATCATCAGTACTTCCGGAGTGTGGGCTGTGCACGTTTATTATGCTGAAGTTGAAGAATCGGCCCTTGATCCTCAACCTGCACATTTTTTTCGTCGATCGGCCCCCAACCGATCACGCGCCTCTGCATATCACCCATCACGATGAAAGCTGTTCCCAGCTTGCGTGTGTTGCCGCAGCTCTGGTAGATATAATTACCTCTAAATGTTCGCACCATGGATCCTGTCCAACACACCTCCTGCAGCGCTACGATGCCGAATCCGCGGTCCTTCAGTAGATTGGCGAGTATGCGGGTGCTCCCAATGAAGTTGATTGATTTGTCTTTTTTAAAGAGACTTTCAGCCCTTGGCTGGTTCGTCTCTAAAAAATGAAGTTGAGAGATCGGCAGTTCGACGTACCGAGTTTCCAATCGCAAATCCTTTTTGTTCGCTGGGGTCGTGTCCGTTGGTCTCGGTTCGTATTATTCTGTTGCTGATTTTACAATGTTTTTTTACGGCTGGCTCGTAGGTCCCCCCTACTTTCCGGAGGACCATAGTGCACAGTTGAGCTTAGAGTCCTTCCCTGACACTCGGACGTACATCAGCCCCCCCCTAACATGGAGATCAGACGCTGTTGTGAGCTGCTCCTCCTGGAGAACAGACGCTCAGGTTTGCCGAAGCAAACCCCCCCCCCTTCCCTGTTAGCCTATGACCAAAGTTCCCACTGGGGTTGGTTACCCGATCTTCCCTTAGGTTGCTCATAGTTTTCGGCCAGTACCACGAGGAGGTAGGGATGGGAGTTGCTGTGCAGAGGCTAGTGGATCACAAAGGGATCTGAATTGCGCAGCATACCCAGCCTTAACCGTGCCTCGTTGTAACATAAGTATTAGGCCTGTCCAGCTTTTCAAAAATGTTCTCTGATTCTCAAGTCCACCCCCATATTTTGATTGGCATCCTAAAAGAAGCAACTGGTCAAAATTTCAGCCAAATCCATTAAAATTAAGAGGTGCATCAAATCAATTTTGTGTTTTTCGACTATTTTTGAACTTCAAAAAATCATAACTACACTAAAACATGTCAAAACTTAATTCTTTCGGCAGAAATAGAAAGCTATACTTGTTTGCTACAACTTCTCCGAACAACGTGTGCCAATAAAATTGAAGGAAACATGTGTAATTATCACATTTGTAATCAGAAAAACCTTAAAAAGTTGATTTTTTGATAGATTTTGTTCTGGAATACCCTAATATACGTAATAAGTTGGATTTTTCAAAACGGCATCATATTCTCCAATGTTTTTTGGTTATTTGCTTATTTGGCACCAATGCTGTAGCAGTTGAGCAAAAATTACTAAAATTCGTGAAAGCCAAATGTGGCCTAAAAACTAGTTTTTCGGGTGCTATCACGCTTTGGCGCGCAAAAAGTGGCATCGCGTCAGCACTGATATGATAGCCAACACCTGTCATCGCGCTTGTTTGTTGTCACCCGTGGTAGGGGGTAGCCAAGGCAAACTACTAGGAAGCAAAGCTACTACGTTCAGTACAATTTCGCGCCACAACGTGATTGCCTCCAAAAAGCTAGTTTTTAGGCCACATTTGACTTTCACGAATTTTAGTAATTTTTGCTCAACTCCTATAGCATTGGTGTCAAAGAAGCAAATAACCAAAAAACATTGGAAAATATGATGCCGTTTTGAAAAATCCAGTTTATTAAGTATATTAGGGTGTTCCAGAACGAAATCTATCAAAAAATCAGCTTTTTAAGGTTTTTCTGATTACAAATGTGATAATTACACATGTTTCCTTCAATTTTATTGGCACACGTTGTTCGGAGAATTTGTAGCAGACAAGTATAGCTTTCAATTTCTGCCGAAAGAATTAAGTTTTGACATGCTTTAGAGTAGTTATGATTTTTTGAAGTTCAAAAATAGTCGAAAAACACATAATTGATTTGATGCACCTCTTAATTTCAACGGATTTGGCTGAAATTTTGACCAGTTACTTCTTTTAGGATGCCAATCAAAATATGGGGGTGGACTTGAGAATCAGAGAACATTTTTGAAAAGCTGGGCAGGCCTAATAAGTATGGTTGGATATGTAAAAAAAATACCTTGTTTGTTCATTGGAACTTATACGTAAATATTATGTCTGGAATCAGAAATCTCAAAACTGGATTCTTTTTGGTTGTTTTAAAAAATTATGAAGTATTAAAATTCAAGAAAAAAAAATAGAAGGGTGAGGTTTTTGGAAAATTTAAATTATATGATATCTAACATAGATCCACGATAAATATTACTTTCAGTGTATTTTTTTTTTCTCAAAGTCCTTCAAATATCCTCAAACGTTAGAAGACAGTATTTAAATAAATCTAATTGCTTTTGAACCATATTGAAGAAAACTAGATTTTTATACGCCATTTTCAAAAGTTAGATGAAGAAAAATGGTTATGTGTTGTTGCAGGTGAATGTTTCACATCCAGTGCATGGAAAAGAATCATTCAAATTGAAAGTTGTCGAGTCAAAACTGGCTTATTTTTTCGTATTTTGAGCTGAAAATGCAGCTGTGCAACAGATTCTAGCATAGTTAGTTTTTTTAACAGAATGGTCGGAGACATTTCTAGCAAAAAAAACTAGATCAATCACCATTTGTTATATACTCCAAAAGATTTTCTTTTAAATGAAACTGATGGTTAGTTTAACGACGTGCCTTAAATAATTACGTCCGTGGACACATTCACAGCATTTCAGGAAAAAACTTCAAAGTGGGAAATTAGTTAAACCTTTAAGGACCATTCAAAAGGAAAGTAAGTTACAGAATCCCCATAGAAGATTTTTTTTAGACGAGAACTGATTTTTCTAATGAACTACTTATGTCATTTCCAATACATGAAACACTGAAATTTTTTATCTAATTTTAGTGAAGTATAACTTTTTCCTAAAGTATTTGTAGTCACCGTATTCTGGAAGTATTCTTGAAGAAACTGTTGGAGAAATACCTAGAGTACGTAAGTTCATTGGAGTTAAGTTTCCGACGGTATTCCTTGGAAACCTTCAAGTAGGGTATGTGTTCCATCAGTAATCTCACGCTCCCATGTTTATCCTATTCGAAAACAAGCGATTACGGCATCGATTGATTCCGTTCTTTTTGTTTTCATGGGTGCTCACTTCTAACAAAAAATACAAAAATAAGAAACAAAACAAACAGCAGCGCTTCAATCCCTTGTTTTTCGTAGGATGAAAATGGGAGCCACATGCTCAATAAGGGAACCAACACCCTACGTATTACAAAATCTCGCAAAACGTATTTGCCAACTTTTCCACATTTCGACCCGATTTCTTGAAACAAGTGTTGTCACGGTTGAGCACATGCATTTTACACGGTGAATCTAAGAACAAACACACTTTTTCTTTCAATGTTCTAAATTGGAATGGGTTGGGAGGTTGTAATTGTAGTTTTCAGGAAAAATACGTTGAATAGGCCAAATTGTATTTAGGTACATCAATTTTGTAAAAAATATAAGACTAAAAGAGTACATGCATTACTTCTTTTTATAAGATGCACCAAATTTTCCGAATTTTATATTATAAAAATATAAAAACAGGGTACACCTTTGGTCCAGAGACCATGAACGTGAACAAACTTACCTTTATACAAATTTGGTTCGCCGAAACCAAATTTGGCTATTTTTTCTGAAACCTACAACTTAATATCATTCAAACTAAAAAATAAATTTTATAAGTTTTTGGAAATCTTTGATTTTTTGGGCCACCCAATCTAAAAATAGGTCACCCTAATGACGAAATAAATAAATACGGGTCTAATTATGTTTGATGTACTACAAACCCACGAAGTATTACGGCACTCGGTGTTCCACTTTATCAATTTTCTATGAAGAAGCTGTCTGAAGAACAGCGTTCGGAATAATCACTCATTCTCTCGAAAATTGAATTCTCTCTCACGCCAGTTTTCAGCAAAAATTTGGTTTGCGAAAACTCCCTAACGAAACGGTGAACAAAAAAAAATATTTTCACTCACTCCCAGAGCTGCGAGATTTTCGATTGCTTCGATTGCTCGATCATGTAGTCTTTTCTTGAGTGCTATGACGAAAACGGTGGTAGCTATTATGGAGCAATTTTTTTCCTTCTTCTGAGTAGTTGGCGTGGTAGTGTGGTTAAAGTGCGCGTGATGCGCTTGATTTTAGTCATGTTCCCGGTTCGAATCCCGTGGCAACCATAATTTGCTTTGAAAATTTTCTCGTGAGAATTTGATGAGTGAAAATGTGACTGAACCAAAAAGGATTATATGCTGGTTGAAAAGATTTTCAGAGATCACTTGTCGTTACTCTCCAGAAAAGTACTAGGAGCGATAAGTGTTCCTCATGCAAAAAAGTGAAAATAAACTCTCCCGCTGGCGTGAGAATTGATTACTGCACGAATGCAAAGCCTGTATCCGCAATAATCGGGACACAGAAGTAAGGCTGTAGCTCTGTAATGAATCTGTAAAATTGGCCAAAAACTTGACTGAGAACTCGTTGGTGTATGTTTATTATTTGTGCCAAATTTCATAGAAATCGATGCATTACTTTCAACTGTGGATAAAAAACAAATAGACGTGGTTTTAAGCATTTTGTACAATCATGACTAATTTTTATTCGCATAATAGATGGTTCTTTTTACACTACAGTTCAAAGTTCTGCGATGATAAATATGAAATTTCGTTAGCAGTTATGATGCTTATAGATACACTTACTTGCAACATTTCATCAACTTTGGTCAATTGGTCTAAAAGCTACTGGTGTTCGTAGGGATGATTGTTAGTGTAAATTTTTCGTGTTTTTCATGTGCGATGTTTACCTAATCATAACTTTTGAATTTCTCTGCTAATTTTCATGAAATTTTCACAGAAGGTGGTTGATAATGTGTAGATTATGCCTGCAAAATTTGATGATTATTTTTATAGTACTTTTAATAGTACAATCGAAACAATAAAGGGTTGACTAATTGCAGTCTGAAAGGGTAAAATCACGTTCAGTTCCAATACATGTTTCGACTATAACATTGTTGATAGTGCATCGATGTTTTTGAAATTTTGCCTATGCAACAGATGTAGATTGAGAGAGAGGGTTGTGTTCAAAATTTCTGCCATTTCCTTTGCCAAATTCAAAAGTTACAGCGCTGACGAGCAAAACTAGGGGCTGTACAAAATTCAATGGCGCACATTCTTCTCTTTCATAGGTACAACAAAAAGTACAGCACCGATTCACATGAAATTTTGTAGGTGAAATGAACACATCTTAAGAAGTTTTTAGGCCAAATTTGAGCATTTCTAATGTATCTATTGCAAAGTTACAGCTGTATTTCTGTGTCCCGATTATTGTGGATACAGGCTTTATACTGGCCTGATTATTCTCACACGAAATTTGACGTGTGAGGGGTATCGAACCCTGCTGAAGAATATATTCACGAATTCGCCTAAAGATTGCTTTGACAAAATTATTTTTTCGGGAAATTTCATGCAAAATTAAAGGAAAAAAATTGACACCAATCTTCCGGAATCTTCAAAGACGTTTCCAATCTGGAAGAAAATGAACTTATTTTTTTTTTTCAATTTGATATTGAATTTATTTAGAAATGTCGGAATTGGCTTCTTTAGCGATGTCTGCGCCAATAGTTTATATTGAAATTATGTTGCGAGTGCCACCCTAGCGCGTGGTCACTCACTCTCCGTCAACTAGCAGTACAGCAACAGCTGACCGCCGCACACTGCTGTGCGTTTGCACGACATACAATAGGGCACTGCATGAAATTCTCTCCTACTCTTTCACTCTTACAGAAATTTTGTAAACAACAAGGCCAGGAAACGTCAAAATCCCATACAAAATCAAAACAGTGCAGTGCCCTATTCGCCTTGACGGAACTCTTTGAGAGAATTGCGCTGTGCGTGAAAACATTTTTTTTTAACATGGGAAAGGATAGGAGCTGCATTTTCAAATGCTTCTAAAATATTTTAGGGACTTCAGATTGAAAAAAGAGTTAATGTTTTGCAATATACTTTCAATTAGCTACACTATAACTGGTTTTAGACAAAAAGTTTTTAAATCACAATTTTATGTCTATAATATAGCGTATCAAAATCTCATTCGATAACATTAAGAACGTTTTGCTTAAAAAAAATTCTATAAAGAATTAGAAGCATTTGAAAATGCAGCTCCTATCCTTTCCCATGTTAAAAAAAATTGTTTTCACGCACAGCGCAATTCTCTCAGAGAGCCTCCGTCAAGGCGAATAGGCTTGTAGGTACCGATCGCTTCACGATCGGCTTGCTCCCTGTCCATCTCTGCGGGACAGAGGCAGCAGAATGTAAATAGAGATTTTAGTAATAAATATCCCTCCGCCGCGATCGGTACGAGTTTTGTACTTTGCCCGCAAAATAAAGTGTTTTAGTTTCGACCGCGAAACGTAGTGTTTTTTAGTGACCAATATCACCGCGTACATCATCCGAACGTTCTATGTGCGTCAACATAAATGGTCCTTCGAGCCGGATCATACGCTGTTTGATTAAGTTGCTCCGTTTCGCGGGTGGAAAGGTGCCAAGTCTGGCGAACAAAAGTGCTTTGTGGAGTGCGAATAATTGATCACCATTGCACTGCGGCGCGGTGGCGAAACATTTTGATGGTGGATTGTGCGTGCCGGTGCCATTGCTGTGTTTATCAGCTGTGATCGACGACTGCAGCTGAGACGGAACAACCACCGGTGGACAAAACCAGAATCTGGGCGACGAAACGAGCTGGACGATTTTGGACGGATTTAGAGAACGCAGGGAAGTACAGTATTGCATGTTGGGTCTGTGGCAAATTAAATTGCATGAGGAAAGCCACTGTGGGTTAGCCATTACGGTGGCGATTGATAAGCAATAAAGCTATTTTTGCATGCGAAATTGTGTTTTGGATTTAGTGGATCTGGTCCCTGTGGTGTTCGTAATCAATCGATCTTGGATTCCGCTGGTTCTAGTTGGCTTTGGTTGTTCGTTGGTCGGTTTCCCCTCCGCTGTGCTGTCAATTTGGGTGATTCGTCTCGCGGCGCGGAACGTTGAGTCGATTCGCAGTCAACAGTAGCAGCAAGTGCAGTGTTACAGTGCGGCAGTGAATAGTGCGGCAGCGTATAGTGCGGTGTTAGTGCACAGTGCAAACGAACTCCTCAGTGGTGAACATTTTTTGACTAGTGACTTCAGTGGACAGTAGTGAATCATGACGGACGATTTGCGTGGTTTGCTGAAGCGCGAGAAGCGCATACGAGACAGTTTGGACTCCGTGGCTTCGTTTGTGCGTGACTTCAAAGAAGAAGAAGACAAACATGAGGTGGAAGTTCGTTTGCAGCTGTTAGAAAGTGCATTCCATGACTTTCACCAAGTGCGTGAGAAGATTGACGTGATTCTGGATGAAGCCGACGAAGATGAAGTGGTAGATCAAGAGGAGTCGGAACAGGAGCGTCAAGCGAGGCTGAAATATACGGCAAAGAAGCGGGAAGCCGACAGTACAGTTGTTTCGAGGAACGTGGAGAAATGTTACTGCAAGGCCAAGGCTGCGTTGCTGAAGTGGCGGAATCAGATGAGAAAGCTCCCATCATTCAGCGGCATACTGCGAGAGTGGGTTTCGTATCGTGATGCATTTCAAAGCCTTATCCATCGGAACCGGGAGCTCACGGACATGGACAAGTTTACCTACCTCCGATCATCTTTGTCCGGTGATGCACTCCTGGAAGTCAGCTCCATCGAACTTTCCGCTGCCAACTACTCGGTAGCGTGGGATGCGTTGGAGGATCGCTATCATAACCGAAAGCTGATCGTGAAGGCGTACCTCGATGCCATCTTCGGAATCGAGTCCATGCGACGAGAGAGCTACGAAGCGCTGAGCCAACTCATCAGCGACTTCGAGAAAAACCTGCAGATGTTGAAAAAGATGAACCAGGACACCGACAGCTGGAGCACGATTCTGGTGCACATGGTCTGCTCGAGACTCGACAGCACTACCTTGCGATTCTGGGAAGCGGCGCACAATTCCAAGGAAGTACCTACATACCGAAACCTTATAACCTTCCTGAAGAATCACTGCGCTGTTCTCCAATCCGTCGGTCCGAGTAAAACCCCCGTCGTCGAGATGAAGAAGCCGAAGATAAGCGTGAGCCATCCTTCGACCAGCAGCACCGGGCGATGCTGCTTCTGTTTGGAGTCATTCCATCCAGCGTTTCTGTGTGGGAGGTTCCAGAAGATGAAGGTCCCGGAGCGATACGATGCTGTCAGGAAGAACGGCCTGTGCATGAACTGCTTGTCATCGGGACATTTGGCCAGGAGCTGCAGCAAGGGATTGTGCCGACAATGCGGAAGGAAACACCATACTCTGCTTCACTCCGAAGCAAACAGTGCTAAGAAATCCTCCGTTCCGCAGACGTCAACAAAACCCCCAAGTCAACCTCAAGCGCAAGCACAGCCGGGAACACCAACACACCAGACAGCATCCACCACACACCACCAAAACGAACCATCCACTTCATTGTCCATCATCCACACACATTCGCAAAACCCACAACTCGCCACAGACCAACAACCCACATTGCAAAACACTGTCTCCCTTCCGTCCCAAATAAGACCATCCTCAAGGCAAGTCCTGCTATCCACGGCCATTGTTCGGATTCGTGATGACGACGGAAGCACGATGCTGGCCAGAGCATTGCTGGATTCGTGCTCGCAGTATTGTTTCGTCACATCCGAGTTCTGTCGACGAATGAACCTTAAAGAATTCCCGAACTATCTGACGGTGAAGGGGATCGGAGGTTCAACTAGCGTCTCCCAAAGGGCTGTGAGTGGCACGGTCAGTCCACGCTTCACAAGCATCTCCAATTTCGAGGAAGCAATGCGTTTCAACGTGTTGCCGAAGCTGACGATTCCGCTACCATGTGAAGGGTTCGACGTCAGCAGGTGGAATCTACCAGATCGCATCGTGTTAGCAGATCCCGAGTTCTACCAAACGTCGGACATCGACATGATCATCGGTGCCGAGTATTACCTCGATCTGTTGCAGGAGGGAAGATTCCGACCGAGTGAAGATGGACCAACGTTCCAAAACACGGTATTTGGTTGGATCGTGTCTGGCCGTATCTCCGAAGCTACTGTGTCCGTGCCAATAACTGCCACCACGCTGTGTTCTACGGTGGAGCTCCAAGACCAACTCACACGTTTCTGGGAGCTTGAGAGCTGTCGCCATATCAGCACGTACTCTGTGGAGGAATCCGCGTGCGAAGAAATCTTCAGGCAAACCACCGTCCGCGATCAGGATGGCCGCTTCGTGGTGACGTTGCCGCGGAAGCAGGGCATCATTGAGCAGTTAGGAGATTCCAGGAAGAGCGCAGAAAGGAGATTCATGAGCTTGGAGAGAAGATTTGCTGCAAATCCGCAGCTGAAGGAGCAGTACATCGAGTTCATGGAGGAATACGAATCGATGGGTCACATGAAGAAGGTACGCGAGGAGGATTTGTCTGGAGTGGTGTACTATTTTCTGCCGCATCACGCCGTGTTAATACCGGACAGCACAACAACGAAGCTGCGCGTAGTTTTCGACGCTTCGTGCAAAACCACGTCTGGCTTTTCCCTCAACGATGGGATGATGGTCGGTCCTGTAGTCCAAGATGACCTCATATCGATTCACGCTCGATTCCGTCTGCACCGTATCGGCATTGTAGCCGATGTAGCGAAGATGTACCGAATGATCAGCATGTGCCCTCGAGACCAGAAGCTGCAGCTGATTCTGTGGAGGAAGTCCCCGAAAGAACCGATCGAAATCTACCAGTTAACGACCGTTACGTACGGTACCGCATCGGCTCCGTTTCTTGCAACGCGCTGCTTGGTACAGCTAGCGCAGGACGGAGAATCCAGCCATCCGACTGCAGCGAAGGTCCTACAGAAAGACTTCTACGTCGACGACATGACGTCTGGTGTCGACACTCCCGAGGAAGGCAAGCAACTCGTTGAAGAGATAGTCGATCTGACCGATTCAGCTGGACTCACGTTGCGCAAGTGGAATTCGAACTGTGAGGAGGTGCTCAGTGGTCTACAACCGCATCTGCGAGACAACCGGGCGGTACACGAGATGAATTCTCCGCCGCCAACTGCCACTGTGAAGACTTTGGGTCTCGTCTGGTGTCCGTCGACCGACAATTTCCAGTTCACCGTTCCCAGGTGGAGTACCACGGCGGTAATCACGAAGCGTGTTGTCATCTCCGATGCGTCAAAGCTGTTCGATCCTTTGGGACTAGTAGGTCCTGTCGTCGTCGAAGCCAAGATATTCATCCAGACCTTGTGGAAACTGGAATCGAATTGGGACGATCCACTCCCGCCAAATCTTCAAACGTTCTGGTTGGAGTACCGCAGAAATTTGAGTTCGCTCGAGTCCATCAGCATCCCGCGATGGGTCGGTTTCTCCAAGGCCTCGGTATCCACCGAATGGCACGGTTTTTGTGACGCATCAGATAACGCGTATGGAGCATGCTTGTATCTCCGAAGTACCTTCCCGGACGGCGTCGTCCGTATCCAGTTGATGATGTCAAAATCCAGAGTTGCGCCACTGGAGGACCTGAAGAAAAGGAAACGCAAGCAGTCTACACCCCGTCTCGAACTATCTTCCGCTCTACTACTCAGTCACCTGTATGAGAAGGTCTGTCAGGCCACTCAGCTGGCCATCCCGTCATTTTTCTGGACCGATTCCAACATCGTTAAGTATTGGATTGCGTCAACACCGTCACGATGGCAGACTTTCGTCGCGAACAGAGTATCCGAGATCCAGCACCTGACAAAGGGTGGCATCTGGAACCATGTAGCGGGTGTCGAGAATCCTGCCGACGTGCTTTCGCGAGGTATATCAGCTGCTCAGCTCGAATACCAGTCCCTCTGGTTCAACGGGCCAGTTTGGCTGCACCAAAGTCGGAATTTCTGGCCAGAGGATTCTGGAGTCACTGTCGATCAACTAGATCCTGCATCATTGGAAGAACGAAAGGTCGTTGCGTTACCAGTGCAAACCGTCCCTCCCAGCGAAATCTTTTCACTGCGTTCGTCGCTGTCGTCCCTAGTTCGCCTGATAGCTTGGATACGTCGGTTTAGGCACAACTCGCAGAGAGTGAACCGCAATTCAAAGAAGACCGGGTACATCAGCTCGCAGGAGTACGAGGATGCGCTGCTCCAGTTGGTGCGGCTGTCTCAAGCGGAATGCTTCCCGCAGGAGATAGCAAGTTTGTCCCGGGAGGATCAGGTGAAAGATTCTTCAAAAATATCGGCTCTGAATCCCAAATTGCGAGAAGGAGTACTCCGTGTTGGCGGCCGGCTACGGAACGCACCAGTTTCGGAAGACCGGAAGCACCCGATGATTATCGACCACCGCCATCCGCTCGCCTCGGTGATTATCCAGCACTACCATCAGAAGATGCTCCATTCCGGACAGCAGGTAGTCATCGCCAGCACCAGAGAGAGGTTCTGGATACTGAACATTCGGAAGCTCGCACGGAAGGTCCTCCACGAGTGTGTCACATGCTTCCGAATGAGACCACGATGCCAGGAACAATTGATGGCGGAGTTGCCGCCGGAGAGAGTGAATCCGGCACCGCCATTCCTCAAGGTTGGAGTGGATTACTGCGGTCCGTTCCTGGTTTCCTATCCGCAGCGCCGTAGTCCTCCCGTAAAATGCTTTGTAGCAATCTTTGTCTGCCTTGTGGTTAAGGCGGTTCACGTGGAGCTTGTCGCTGATCTCACCACGGAGGCGTTTCTAGCCGCACTGAAGCATTTCACCGCCCGGCGAGGACGTCCGGCACTGATCATGTGCGATAACGCCAAGAATTTCGTCGGAGCCAAGCGGGAACTTCGACAATTGTTGAACCTGTTTGAGCAGCAGCAGTTCCAGAAAGCAGTAGCCTGCAACGCCGCAGCCGAGAACATTGAGTTCAAATTCATCCCGGCTAGATCACCCAACTTCGGTGGTTTGTGGGAAGCAGCGGTGAAGAGCTTCAAGACAACATTCAAGAAGGTCATCGGAACACGAACACTGCTGTACGACGAAATGCAGACTGTCCTCACGCAGGTCGAAGCGGTGTTGAATTCCAGGCCTCTCACTCCGGTCAGTAATGACCCCGGAGACTTTGAAGCGCTTACACCTGGGCACTTTCTAGTTCAACGACCACTGACAGCTATTGCCGAACCCAATTTGGATACCATCCCGTCCAACCGTCTCTCCATCTGGCAGAGAGCGCAAGGTTACACCCAGCAACTGTGGAAGAAGTGGACTACACTGTACCTCTCCGACTTGCACAACCGGACGAAGTGGACAAGACAACGTGACAACATCGATGTTGGGACAATGGTCTTGTTGATGGACGAACGGCTTCCGCCGTTGAAGTGGAATCTCGGCCGTGTTACTGAGGTGTTCCGAGGCTCGGACGGAAACATCCGAGTGGTAGACGTGCGTACCAGCACTGGGGTATTTCGGAGAGCAATCTCGAAGATTTGCGTGCTCCCGATCAGGGACAACGTGGAGTCTTCCAACGAAGAGGTATAACTCGCCTCCACCGGTGGTGCTTCGGCACCCGCGGAGGTCCCTTGTGGCCTCCGCACTCCAGTAAGTTTTTGTATTTATAAGCAATTCAAAAAAGTAACCGAAGTTTCATACCCCATAGCCGCTGTTCTACCCGGTCCCGGGTCCCCGGGACATTCCATCCTTTGAAGTCGACCAGTCCAAGATCTTGTCTCCAAGTTTGAGGTATCCGCATGCGTTGGTGATGGTAGCTGTGTTGAAGTCCTGTGAAGTTCGTCCGTCCAATTGAGGCTCCCCCAGTAGTGGAGCATTCCGTTTGTTTCTGGGTCCAACGACTCAACCGAAGTTTCCATTTTGTCTCGTCGAGGTACAACCTGAAACCCTCCCATGATCCTGTAATTCCAAGCGTCAGTTTGAGTTTGGCCAATCCACGGTCGGCATTGTGACCACCGGATCGTAGCACCCTCGAAGCGGTAGGAGTTCACCGCAACCGTCAGGAGACCCTCGGCAGTCGATTTGGTCGTTAAGCATCCGTTTCATCGTCACCGCCGCTGGTAGCGGCTGCGGAGGCCACAAGGGCCTCCGTTCCAGGCAAGTCTTTTTAGTGTTCACAAATTCAGTTTAAAAAGCACCCTCTCATCTGCAGCAACGCGTGAAAATCCCCTCCCTCGCGGTCGAGGACAACCGCAGGACATCCCTGAAGAAGTGCGTCGTCAATCGATGTACCAGGAAAATCAACCCGTCCCGCACCGTACCATCCAGCCCCTGTCGTCAAGTCAACAGGATCCCTTGAAGTCCTCCGTACGTAGCGTCCGAAGCAGGAGACCGAAGTCAGGAGGACACCCAGATGCCATGTAGCGCACGGCGACCGACGAAGCGGTCCGGCGACACCTGTGAAACCCCCGGAACCGTAAAGTGAATTAGAATAACGAATTAGGAACAAATTTTGAAATCCGTAGTTTTCAAGGCGGCCGGCTATGTCTGCGCCAATAGTTTATATTGAAATTATGTTGCGAGTGCCACCCTAGCGCGTGGTCACTCACTCTCCGTCAACTAGCAGTACAGCAACAGCTGACCGCCGCACACTGCTGTGCGTTTGCACGACATACAATAGGCTTGTAGGTACCGATCGCTTCACGATCGGCTTGCTCCCTGTCCATCTCTGCGGGACAGAGGCAGCAGAATGTAAATAGAGATTTTAGTAATAAATATCCCTCCGCCGCGATCGGTACGAGTTTTGTACTTTGCCCGCAAAATAAAGTGTTTTAGTTTCGACCGCGAAACGTAGTGTTTTTTAGTGACCAATATCACCGCGTACATCATCCGAACGTTCTATGTGCGTCAACAAGCGATGTTGAGATAATTCCATATTCTGAATCTGCATGCAAAACTGAGCCAAAATCCAAATTTTCATGAATTTTGGTGCCCGGGAACCTATTTAAAAATCAATTTGAAGATTGTATGGGAGCGATTTGTCGAATCACCCCTCGTTGCATTTTGTACTGGGCGAAGCTGTCAAGCAGTTGCCCAGCTGTCAAAAGGTGATTTCGGAAAATCTCTTCGAAATCGATTTTAGGTACCAAATTAAAGCTCTAAAAATCTGAAAAAAATCATAGTGGTTCAGAAAAAGGTGCTCTTTCGTTTAAAATCAAAAAATCAATACATTTTTCTTAATTTAAAAACCCAATTCACATAAGAATTTACTATGCAATACAGTAGAAACTTTGAGTTTTCAATAGTTTGTTTTTTATCTCTTACATATACCATTAAATCTCCGAGAGTTTGTGTGTTATGAAAATGACTTTGACAATATCACCTCAAAACATCTCAGGTGATAAAGAAAAATTTTTGGAATTTGTTTCGTTAAAGTTTTACTACATATACCCTCATTTATTTCAGGAGTTCCTGTTCTGTGATTTCTGCCATATCTTTCTAAAAAATCTAAGAAAATGTAAATTTTGTATGTGTATAGAACTTTTTCCAAGAAATAAAACAGAAATTCTTCTAAATTATTCAACAATTTTGTTTTCAAACGCCGGAGCCCGTGGCACAGTGGTCACACATTCACTTCATAAACGGATAGTCATGGGTTCGATCCCAGTCCCGGCACTTCGTCAGTTGCTCTTCCCTCCGAGAGCGGCTGCCACTTGACCCTCTTCTGAGATCATAGCTCGTACGGACCCGGATAATTGAATATCGACGAACGGCAATTCATAATGGACCCTCAATCGGGTGAACTGGAAATGGGACAGCAGCCACACATCAACATCCTAGTGCTCATCATTTTACCATGGACAGAGTAGATAAGTAAAAGTAGCACAAGATCCAGTATGATATAGTAGAATAGAATACATTTAGGCTCTGTACGAACTATAAGTGCTCAGTTGTCAATTGCAAGCAATCGCTCTCGTAGTGCCCCAGTGGACAAAAGAGCTGTAAATTAGGTTAAGCGGTGAAAAATAATAAATGTTGTTTATAACATAATAAGTTATTGAAAAATGTTATAACATCATATCATAAGATGATAAACTATGCTATATTTTTTCCGTTAGGAAATCATAACAGTCCCACGTATCTTAGTTATATTTGTGTAATACCCTTCCAATCGGGAAGGATCACATCGTTGACGATGTCGATGGACATACCCGAATGCGAATAGCATGCCCAAGCCTGTGTGAGTGTGCGAGCATGTACAACTTTAATGAAATACCCCTTGGCCATATTTCCACCGTCGTCGTTGTCATCACCTTTTCATTTGAAGCTCGCCCTCCCGCCATTCACGAAGCGCAAGGAAAATTGAATTTTAAAATTTTAACTTGGGCCGACCGTGGCCGCCTTTTTATTATGTCGTTTGAGATTATGCGATTGTAGTGGTTGTTTATCTTTATGGGGAAATAACTGTTGGGGTAAACAAAACCTTGCGGTTTTGATTTTAAATTTGATTATTGATAGACACGGAATCACGAGGGCAGACTAGCTTGTACTTCGCTGAAGTTTAGTTTGAACTCGACTTTATATTTGCCAAAGATATGCTTTAGCTTCGTCAAAGCAAAGCTTTAGCTTAGCTTATCTTAGCTTTAGCTTAGCTTTAGCTTAGCTTTAGCTTAGCTTTAGCTTAGCTTTAGCTTAGCTTTAGCTTAGCTTTAGCTTAGCTTTAGCTTAGCTTTAGCTTAGCTTTAGCTTAGCTTTAGCTTAGCTTTAGCTTAGCTTTAGCTTAGCTTTAGCTTAGCTTTAGCTTAGCTTTAGCTTAGCTTTAGCTTAGCTTTAGCTTAGCTTTAGCTTAGCTTTAGCTTAGCTTTAGCTTAGCTTTAGCTTAGCTTTAGCTTAGCTTTAGCTTAGCTTTAGCTTAGCTTTAGCTTAGCTTTAGCTTAGCTTTAGCTTAGCTTTAGCTTAGCTTTAGCTTAGCTTTAGCTTAGCTTTAGCTTAGCTTTAGCTTAGCTTTAGCTTAGCTTTAGCTTAGCTTTAGCTTAGCTTTAGCTTAGCTTTAGCTTAGCTTTAGCTTAGCTTTAGCTTAGCTTTAGCTTGGCTTTAGCTTAGCTTTAGCTTAGCTTTAGCTTAGCTTTAGCTTAGCTTTAGCTTAGCTTTAGCTTAGCTTTAGCTTAGCTTTAGCTTAGCTTTAGCTTAGCTTTAGCTTAGCTTTAGCTTAGCTTTAGCTTAGCTTTAGCTTAGCTTTAGCTTAGCTTTAGCTTAGCTTTAGCTTAGCTTTAGCTTAGCTTTAGCTTAGCTTTAGCTTAGCTTTAGCTTAGCTTTAGCTTAGCTTTAGCTTAGCTTTAGCTTAGCTTTAGCTCAGCTTTAGCTCAGCTTTAGCTTAGCTTTATTATATTTACAGTTAAAACATTTTCCCCAGAGTATGTATCACAAAACTCGTTTTCAGTTTTACTTATTTATCCATTTCAACTGGCAAAAAGCACAGTAACTCTTCAGTAGACGCAAATTACCCTACTGATTGAGCTCGTAATCAGATTTCCCCATTCACCTAGCAATCATACAATGACAAACACAACTTTCCGTCTGAAGCTGAACTGAAAAATGCCCTTTGTAGATTGTGCGGTTTCGCTCAATCTACCGCTATCCATTGGAAAGCGAGGTAGGATAATCAGCTGAAATTTCCCAAATATGAGAGATTTTCATTGCGAATCAATCCGGACGGAAGGTAGTTGAGCTGTGCCGACGGCACAGGTAGGTAATGTACGTTTGTTGTCCTAGGCTGAAATTCGATGAACCTCAATGCGATCGATGACGGCAGGCCCTGACTGGCGGCGGCGGATATTTCCCATGTTGGTTGTTATTGAATCGGGCTCTCCGCTCTGAATAATCTGAATTATATTTGCCTGACAGTGTGATAAGGATTTATTGAAATTAATTACACCATTAATTTGCATGCGAATGACATGCCCGTTTACGGGCGAATGTGTGACGAAATGGGGTTATCTCGAAATCCGCCAACGACAGACATTCATAAAACATGACCGGGTGGAATCGTTGCGACTTTTGTACGTCACTATGCTACCTGTCTCATTTGAGCTAAAATGGTATCCCCTGTACGCGGTCTTATCAGCTTCACTATCAATCGGACGTCTCCAAAAATACCAATTCGCTTGAAATAAACATTTCGTTGATTTTGGCTCATGAATTGTTACAGATAGCGACATTTTGAATGATATATGACAGGGGTTTAATCGAGTGAATTTGCAGGTACCTCAGCCCTACGCCGTCCATAAAGTAACGTTTTTTTATCGTTTCAGTGACAAGATTTGCAGTATTCGTAGCTGAACGTAGGTACCTCTCCAACTAAATAAAATATTAGCATGTTCGCTACCAGAACGTAGGGAAAGTAGCTCCCTTCAACACCAGGCAGGTGTTCCACCACATATATGGCAGCAGCATTGATGGAACATTTGCAGTGAAGTTTTACGATTCCCCAGAGTAACATTCTGCCATAATCAGATTGTAAGTGTTACAAAGCGATTGCACGTTTTTGGTGGAGTTGATTCGGATCAAAACCTTTATAATTTGATAAAGCCTTCTGTCGTAGAACTTTTCTCTATGGTCCGAAAACTCTTGGAATTTCAGTATCTTTCCCAAATTGATCAAATTTATGAATTAAATTGTACCTTAACACGATAGCTTTAGAAAATGGGGATTCTATAATTTATTCATGTAGGTGCAATTAACGCAGGATTTTTTAGCAATTTGTAGGATTTAATGCCATTTTCAATTTGGAGTCGCCATCTTGGATTTTAGACCGCCATCTTGGATGTTCTGGTCACCATTTCGGACTCCAGGCATCTTCCTCATACTAAATGTAGTCATATTGAATGGTTTTAGAGTCTAAACTCCATTAACCTTTATCCAGCCAACGTACATTTTTCACCTTCGGAAAAGCTCAAAAATGGTCATAACTTTTATGTTTTTCGATGGGTTTTGATGAAATTTTCATAACTTCCCGAAAAACTCTTCTAGTTTAGGATTCCGGGCACATGATTCCGGAGTTATTCCGGATTGTATTGTGGTACCAAAATTGGCCACATGCTTTGCACAACGTATATCTCAAGATCCCGATGAGGTAGAAGTATAGTGTCTTTGGCGAACTTGTTTTGCATGTTAAGAACTAACTGGCAATGGCGACTTTGATTCGCGATTCGACCGCTTGGCGGCACTAGTGTCAAATATGTTCAAACCCCCATATCTCAGAAACTTGATAAAATAGAATTATGCTGTCTTCGGCAAAGTTCTGCAGCAAGCTCAGAGTAATCTGATAGTAAAGTCCTTGGTTTGGGATTTATCCGCTAGGTGGCGACTTGTGTCTGAAAAATTCAAACACGTATATCTCGATATCCTAATGAGCTACTAGCATGCCGTTTTCAGCAAAGTTGCTCAGCAGGCTAAGAACTATCTGGCAATGGTGCCTTTGATTTGAGAATCGTCCGCTAGGTGGCGCCAGGGTAAAAAATGTTCAAACTTCTATATCTCATGATGAATTCTGATAAGATAGAATGATGCCGTCTTCAACAAAGTTCTTCAGCAAGCTAAAAACTGGCTGACAGTTGAGTCTTTGATTCGTGGTTTATTCGCTAGGTTGCAGCTTGTGTAAAATATTTAAACACGTATATCTCGATACACGAATGAGCTAAAAGGATGGAGTTTTCTGCAAAATTGTTCGGCAGGTTAAGATTCATCCCACAATGGTGACGCTAGGTGACATCAGCAATCAATAAGTTCAAACAATTTTATCTCAAAAATCTGAAAACGTCCAGCAAACTGTTCCGAAAGTTAAAAGAAAGTACGACGTATATGGTGTCCTTGGTTCTGATATTATTCGATAGGCTCCATCTAGTATCAAAAAAAAAAAAATGCTTGTATAAACACCCTGATCTACAAGAAGTATTCCGTTTTCAGCATAGTTGGTCGCAAGATAAGAGCTATTTGGTAGGATACTAGGCGGTCGAGTACGGTGGTGCAAGATACTTTTACACCGTCTTTGACCACATGTAGACTAATTTTGACACTCCACATTTTGTCTTTTGCTCCGTTGTCCTTCTGGAAATGTCTCCGGGAATATCTACCTGGAACTTTTACAGGAGTTCTTCCGGGATTTTTTCCAGGAATTCCTCCGGGAATTTCTCCATGGATTCCTCTGAGAGTTCCTCAAGGACTTCCTCAAGGAATTTCTTCAGGAAATCCTCCGGGAATTCCTCCAGGACATGCTCCAGATTTTTCTCCGGGAAATCCTACAGGAATTCTACCGGGATTTTCTCCAGGACATCCTCTAGGACTCCCATCCGGAATTCCTCCGGAGATTACTCCAATGAGTTCCTGCAGTAAATTCTTCAGGAATTCTTCTGGGAAATCTGAATTCCTCCAGGAAATTCATTAAGAATTTCCCCAGGAATTCCTCCCTGAGTTTCTGCAGGAAATCCTCCATGGATTCCTCCGGGATTTTTTTCAAGAATTCCTTCGGGATTTTCTACAGGAATTCCTCCAAGAATTTCTCTAGAAAATTTTCCAGGAGTTTCTCCAGGAATATCTCCGGGAATGTCTCCGGGAATTTCTTCAGGAAAACTTCCGGTTTTTTTCCAGGATTTCCTCCAGAAATTTCATTGAGAATTTCCCCAGAAACTCCTCCATGAGTTCTTGCGGGCATTCCTCCATGGATTCTTCCGGGAGTTTCTTCAAGGATTCCTCCGGGATTTTCTACAGAAATTCCTCCAGAAAATTTTCCAGGAGTTTCTCCAGCAATAACTCCAATTTCCCCAGGAATTCCTCCGTGGATTTCTCCAGGAATTCCTCCGGGAAATTCTCTAGGAATTCCTCCAGGAGTGCCTCTGGAAATTCCTCTGGAAATTTCTCCAGGAATTCCTCTATGACTCCCATCAGGAATTCCTCCAGCGATGTCTCCAGAAATTCTTCTGTGAATTTCTCCAGGAATTCCTCCGTGGATTTCTTCGGGAATTCCTCGGCAATGTCTCCGCGACTTCCTCCGAGAATGTCTCTGGGGATTCCTTCGGAAATTTCACCAGAAAATCCACTAGTAATTTCTTCAGGAAATCCTTCCAAAATTTCTCCTGGAATTCCATTGGGAATCCCTTCAGGACTTCCACCAGGAATCTATTCTTTTGCTACTACATCTCTAACAAAACTGTAACACAGACTGTTAAACAAATCCTATTCTTGAAAACTAGTTTACTTATATTACAATCGAAAACGTTAAACAGTCCGTCATTAGTGCGGTGGCAAGGAATCCATAACAGCCGCCGATTTCTTAGGATTTCCTGGAGGATTTCCCGGAGGAATTTCTGGAGGATATCCCGGAGGAAATCCCGGAGACATTCCCGAAGGAATTCCTGGAGAAATCCACAAAGGAATTCCTGGAGAAATTCTCAGAAGAATTCCGGGAGAAATTACTGAAGGAATTTCCGGGAGAAATTACTGGAGGAATTCCTGATGGGAATCATAGAGGAATTCCCGGAGAAATTTCCGGAGGAATTCCTAGAAAACTTCCCGGAGAAATCCACGGAGGAAATCCTAAATAAATTTCTGGAGGAATTCCTAGAAAAATTCCGCGAGTGTTTTCTGAGAAAAGAAAAACACAGAAGACTTCCTGAAGAGATTTCTGGAGAAGTTCCCAGAGGATTTTTTTGGAAAAAAAAACCAGAAGTTTTCCTGAAGAAATTCCCGGAGATATTCCTGGAGAAACTCCTGGAAAGTTTTCTGGAGAAATTCTTGAAGGAATTCCTGTAGAAAATCCCGAAGGAATTTCTGAAAAAATTCGCAGAATTAGCCATTATTATTATTATTATTATTTATCTTTATTAAAGAGATTTTCAGCCGGCGGCTGGTTAATCTCTGGAGGTAGCCATACAGGAATTCCCGCAGGAACTCATGGAGGAATTTCCAGAGGAATTCACAATAAAATTTCCTGGGGAAATCCTGGAAAAAACCGTAGGAATTACTGGAAAATTTCAAAGAATAATTCCTGGAGAAGTCACTGAAAGAATTCATGGAGGAATCCTCGGAGGAATTCCTGATGGGAGTCCTAGAGGAATTCCTGGAGAAATTCCCAGTAGAATGCCTGGAGGAATTCCTGAAGGAGTTCCTGATGGAATTCCCGGAGGAATTCCTGTAGGATCCGGAGAAAAATCTGGAGTATATCCTACAGGAATCCCGGGAGGATTTCCTGAAGAAATTCCTGGAGGAAGTCCTTGAGGAACTCTCAGAGGAATCCATGGAGAAATTCCAGGAGGAATTCCTGGAAAAAATCCTGAAGAATTCCTGGTAAAGTTCCAGGACGAATTCCTGTAGATAATCCCGGAGATACTCCGGGAAGGGCAACGGAGGAAAAGACAAAATGTGGGGTGACAAACTTTGTCTGCAGGTGGTCAAAGACAATGTAAAAGTGTTGCCTCTTGCACTACCGTACTCGACCGCCTAGTATCCTACCAAATAGCTCTTAGCTTGCTGACCAACTATGCTGAAAACCGAATACTTCTTGTTCATCAGGGTGTTTATACAAGCATTTTCTGATACTAGACGGAACCTATTGAATAAAATCAGAACCAAGGACACCAGATACGTCGTACTTTCTCTTAAGTTTCGAAACAGTTTGGTGGACGTTTTCCGATTTTTGAGATAAAATTTGTTGAACATTTTTTTACCCTGGCGCCACCTAGCGGATGATTCTGAAATCAACGACACCATTACCAGATAGTTCTTATTGTTAGCCTGGTGAACAACTTTGCTGAAAACGGCATACTTGTAGCTCATTAGGATATCGAGATATACGTGTTTGAATTTTTCAGACACAAGGCGCCACCTAGCGGATAAATCCCAAACCGAAGACTTTACTATCAGATAACTCTGAGCTTGCTGAAGAACTTTGCCGAAGACAGCATCATTCTATTTTATCAGGTTTCTGAGATAAGAGGGTTTGAACATATTTGACACTAGCGCCGCCTAGCGGCTGAACCGCGAACCAAAGTTGTCGTTGCCAGTTAGTTCTTAACTTGCTGAACAAATTCGCCGAAGACACTATACTTCTACCTCATTGGGATCTTGAGATATACGTTGTGCAAAGTATGTGGCCAATTTTGGTACCCCAAGACAATCTGGAATAACTCCGGAACCATGTGGACCAGGCGCCCATATCCCCGGAATCCTATACCTACTAGAAGAGTTTTTCGGGAAGTCAAAATCCATCGAAAAACAAAAAAGTTATTACCATTTTTGAGCTTTTCCGAAGGTGAAAAATGTACGTTGGCTGGCTGAAGGTTCAACATCCGCCATCATGAATTTGAAGCCGCCATCTTGGATGTTCTGGTCTCCATTTTTAGACTCAGCATCTTCTCAATACCAAATATACCCATGTTGCCTGATTCGAAAGCCAAAAACTCCATTGAACAGCCACCATCTTGGATTTTGAACCGCCATCATGGTTATTCTGGTCGCCATTTTGTACTCCGGACATCTTATCCATACCAAATATACCCATACAAGGCCTTGAGTTTCCTCTAGGAAATTCTTTGAGTGATTCTGCTGGAGATCATCCAAGGAATTATCCAGCATTTCCTCTTTTTATTTTGTTTCTAGAGTTCATCCAGATTCTTGTAGGCATTCCTCTAGGGACTCCTCTAGGGATTCCTCCAGAGATTTTTCGTGAGATTCATCCAGATTTTCTGCTGATTTTTCTTTAGGAATTTATGCCAGGATTAACTTCGTGTAGCACGAAGTTAACTATCTACAAAACACTGATTTAGACCGGTAATCCTCTATGGGCACGGATCATGGATGCTACGTACAGAGGACCAACGCGCCTTTGGAGTTTTCGAACGGAATGCAGATGGAAGACGGGACTTGGAGAAGGCGAACGAACCACGAGCTGCATCAGCTGCTGAGAGAACCAACCATCGTCCACACCGCGAAAATCGGGAGGCTACGGTCGACAGGTCACGTCATCAGGATGTCGGATAGCAACCCGACCGAAATGGTTATCGAGAGTCATCCAACCGGTACAAGAAGACGTGGTGCGCAGCGAGCTAGGTGGGTCGACCAAGAGGACGATATGCGGAACCTACGCAGAGTGCGGAACTGGACTCCTGGAATGGAGACGGCTACTATATACAGCAGAGGCCAACAAGCCTTAGCCTGATCGGTAAGGTAATAGTAACAATGTTAGCGGGCCTACTATGGGCTCCACAAGAACTTTCGAACTTTGGAAACAGATTCACCCCCGCATCGAATGCACCATGTACAAGACATTGAGAAGACCGGTAGTTCTCTATGGGCACGAGACCTGGATTATGCTCGAAGAGGACATTCAAGGACTTGAAGTGTTCGAGCGTCGGGTACTTAGGACCATCTTTGACGGTGTGCAGGAGAAAGGCATGTGACGGCGAAGCAAGAGCCACGAGCTCGCTGCACTCTACAGCGACACCAGCATCAGGAAGGTCGCAACAGCTGGAAGGGCAGGGTATGTTGTGAGAATACCGGAAAACCACCTTGCAAAGCTGGTGATCGCAAGAAATCCGGGTGGTACAAGAAGACCTGGAGGTACATAACGATCTGGCAAATGTGGGAAGCGGGATGGAGGGTTGCAGCCACGAACCGAGCGTTGTGACGAGGAATTGTTGATTCAGTATTATTGTAATAACGATGTAATACTAAATAAATGGAATGATATGAATTAAAGAAATGAGTGGAACTAGACCTTTACTGAATATTTTTCAACTAAAAAGGAATTATGCACGGGAAAACAAATGAAAACTGAAATTTCAGTATTAAGTAACCGTTAAACACTTGGCGAATCACTCTATTGCTTCTTTATTTCCGTCGATATATCTATAGAAAGATAAGTTTCGGAACATTAATAATTACTTGGGTATGTACTACCATCCCGTTCGTTCTTCACGAAACACACGAAAATCACGCGATCTGCTCCGGAGGTAAACAGGATAGTTATGATGGCATGATTAAGTTTTCCAGCCGACACTACCGCTAACAACGACGTAAGCATCGCATCGTTGTAAAATATGACCTGCCCATCGATTAACAATTAACCTTCAAATATCGTTCATTATCGCCGCTAAGTATCCTCCCCTCTACCAATCCTCGGTGAACCCCACAATCGTGAGACTACTTTTCCACACCTACAAAAAATAACGGTCACACGAGCAACTCCGTTCTCTTCTTATCTCAAGCAGGAAATAACCGTTCACTTTAATAGATTTTTATGATAATTAAATTTTCTTCAATTGCGGCACTGCTCCAATTGGGTCATATCGAATGATTAAAATCGGAACGAGTTGAATTTGAACTGCTGCATCTCTGTCCCGACCTGATCCTGTGTCACGAGAGTTTCTTTCACAAAACGAGCTCTAACGGTGGCAACCACCCTTGGCACCCTGAACTGAAGTGAGACGTAATCATTGCCTTAAGCCTTTTAACGAGACACGATGGTAGTTATGATATGACGATTAGGTATGATGGAAGCTCATCACATCTGCTACGGTTGAATGCGATGGTACGCACGTTTGAATGAGATTCACAACTCAGTACAGTGATTTGTCTATTATGATGGTAGGCAGCAGGTGTAAGGATGTTGGAAAATAGACAGGTGTGCTATACTGAATCTACCTATAATTTCTTTTCCTCGCAATCTTTCTTCCTATTCATGTCGTAACGTCCACACCGGGACAAAGCATATTTCTCAGCTATGAACACTTCCACAGTTATTAACTGAGAGCTTTCTCTGCAAATGGCCATTTTTGCATATGTATATCGTGTGACCTATCAAGGGAAAAGTCAGTAAACCATTTTTTCGTTTAAAAGCCTATGTTTCAAAGAAGGAAACATTTCTGATTAAAATATTCACTGTTTCCACACCTTCTAATCCATAATGGTTAAACCATAACGAATAGCCTATGACTAATAGACGGAATTATTTAAGATATCAGTATGGACAGCTAGAAAGTTTTTCAGAGCTTGTCTATGCCTCTAAATTATTTTAATTATATATCGGACAAACGGCACTTGGCAAAACAACCCTTATAAGTTATTTAGTTAAATCAGTAATTTAGCAGTTTTGCAAAGTTCAGTGGCTCCCAACCTACGGTAATGGGCCAAGCGAATGAGGAATGAGGAATGAGGAAAAATAGGAATGAGAATGAAAAGGTGAAAAGGTTTTCCGGATGCTGAACTTTAGGGAGCACTTATCTCAATGTAGTTGAATAGCAAAGATCAGTAGTTCACAATTTGAGGTCACGGTCCAGAAGAATTTCTCAAGAATCGAAAGGGCTAGGAAGACGTGCAAAATGATTTTCGGATTGATCATGTCAAGGATCAGTATCTTTAATATAGATATGTTGAAAAAAAGCAGTGTTTTCCAATTTATGGTCACGGACCACGTGAATATCTTGGGAACCACAAGTGGCAAAATGAAAATGTGTTTCGTGTTCTTCGCCTTTGGATCAACTTACAAAATATAACCCAGTGGTTCCCAATATGACGCATGAGCCACGAGAATTTCTGAAGTAGCGGAAGTGCCAGAAAGTAGTGCCAATGTTTTTCGGATTGTTCATCACATTTTATTCGATTCATGCCTACGGAACACTGATTACAATATAGTTGTATTTCAAAATTCAGTGGTTAACTATCTTTGTTCAAGGGTCTCAAGAATTTCGCACGAACCAAAAGGGCTTGGAAGAAGTGAACATGTTTTTTTTTGGTTTGATTACCTCAAGTAGGAGCATATGCAAATAGTTCTGTGGTAAATATCAGTGGCTAATTGTCACGGGCCACGTTAAAGTGTGAGAACGAAATGAAATATTTTCAAAATTGTTACTTGGGACATGCACAATGGTGCATGATTGAATACAGAGAAGAAACTATTCTTCTCCAGTTTCATCGCCCGGAGTGCGAAACGAACCACTTACCCCATAGCATGGTAAGATTAGAAGCTTGGTGACCCTAACCACACGGCTAGGAGGCTCCACAGAAATTATCCTTGAGGACTCTTAGGACATTCGGTTTTTGAGAAATTAGCTTAGCCTGTGACCCCAGATTGGGAAACATTGAATTCATAATCTAAAAACTTTCGCATATTTGATTCTTGAGAAATTTGCATGGCCCGTGACCCCATCTTGAGAACCACTGGTTTTTGCAATGCCTCTTTATTGTAATAATTGCTTCTTGAAACGCAGAATCTGAAAACCATTCTTACTTTCTCATGACACTCTATATTCTTGAAAAAAAATAGCATGGCTCGAAACATCAGATTGAAAACCTCTGAGCTTCAAAACGCAACTTAATTACAATTAGTGCTCCTTGAAATATAGAATCGAAAAAGCATTCAGACATTCTCCTCGGAATTTGAGTTCTTGTGAAATTAGCATGGCCCGTGACTCAAGCTTGGGAACCACTGAGCTTTGCACCACACATTGATAATAATAAGTGCTTCTTGAGCACATAGTCTTAAAAACATTCACACCATCTCCTCGGACTTTCGGTTCTTGCAAAATCAGCATGGCCCGTGATCCCAGCTTGGAAACCACTAAACTTTACAACGCCACTATACTGAGATAAATGCATCTTGAGACACAGAATCTGATAACCTTTTCTGAACTTTCTAATCGCACTTTCGGTATTTAAGAAATTAGCCTGGCCCGTGGGAACCTATGGCTTTTTTTTTTTTTTTTTTTTTTCCTTCTAAACCATAGGGGGATAATCTGCTCAACAGACACCCTAACAGAAGGTTAGGGTAGTGTAGGTCTGACAGGCCGTCTTCTACAACAAAAGTAAAATCCAGGACTACTCTCTCCTCGTACCCACTAAACCATTTCTATGGTCGCCAAACCCTACGTCTCTCCGGAACCACCAAGAAGGTATTGCTTCAGAGAGGGGCTAGTGCACATCGCACCCACAAGGTTAGCTGCGTAGCCTGCAGCAACGAACATCGATGACTCGCTTTGGAGAGTCCATCACGGTAGCATGCTGGCGCTTAGCCAGTTTCCCGAGTGGTCCTCGCCACTCCCTTTGTCCTCGGAAGGCGGGCAGGGTCAACCCCGCCCGCGCCCTACTGCTGAGCGGACATCAAGAACTGATGCCCACGTGCAACCCGATCTGACCTGCCCGTAAGGAAGGGTATCACTACCCTTCAGGCCCTATCAGGTGCACCCGTAGGTTGCAGACAGCAGGATCTCACCTACCCCGACCCTTGCCGGGGACCCCTTTCCAACCGCGGGCTCGGATCCAACCCAGTAGACCGACGCCACGACAGCACCACTACCGGGACTTCCTCTCCGCGGCCACTTAATCGTTGTAAGGGTCGATCTCGACCGCAGGGCACCGGTATGACCTACGAAGCCGACTCCGAACCCCTGGACCACCTCTTGTACTGCATCTGGACTAGCCATTCTCCGAGTCCACGCGCCACCTCCTCTGTAGCTCCCAGACGATGTGGGTAATAGCCGTTGAAACGGCGTTCCAGCCAAACTCATCCCTACACATCCTCTGGACCAAGTTGTCCGGAGTTGTGTCCTCCCCGCATGTGGCAAGCATGCGGTCACGCATTGTGCGAAAACGCGGGCACACGAACAAAACGTGTTCCGCCGTTTCCTCTAAACCATTGCACACTGGGCATTCGGGAGAATCCGCATGCCCGAAACGGTGTAGATACTGTCGGAAGCAACCATGACCTGTAAGGACCTGTGTCAGGTGGAATGTGACTTCCCCATGGCGCCTGTTACTCCAACTATCTACCCTCGGTATCAATCTATGGGTCCACCTTCCTTTGGTGGAACTGTCCCACCCGCGCTGCCATTTGACCATAGAGGCCATCCTGGCAGTCCTGCGTATGCCTCTTGTGCCGCGCATTTCGAAGCACTCCATGTCCTCACTGATAAGAATGCTGATAGGCACCATACCAGTAATGACGCAGAGAGCGTCGTGTGACACGGTACGGTACGCGCTCGCAACCCTCAGGCACATAAGCCTGTAAGTACTTTCCAGCTTCCGTCGGTAGCATTTAGTACTTAGCGCGGTGCCCCACGCCGGGCCGCCATACCTAAGTATGGATGTAGCAACACTAGCCAGAAGCTTGCGCTTACTGGCGTACACCGCAGAGCTATTGGACATCATCCGGGACAGTGCCGCAATAGCTGTGGAGGCTCTTTTACAGGCATAATCGACGTGGCTACCGAAGGTAAGCTTATCGTCGATCATCACGCCCAAGTGTTTGACGGAGCGCTTTGACAGGATAGTACAGTCTCCTACACTGATCTCCGTCTGCTGCTCCGACTTCAGGTTGTTAACAACCGTCACCTCTGTCTTGTGGTGAGCCAGCTCCAGTTTCCTGGACCGCATCCACGCCTCCACAACCTTGATCGAGTGGTTGGTAGTCAACTTTACCTCCTCGATCGTTTCACCGTAGACTTCGAGCGTAATGTCGTCGGCAAATCCGACAATCACCACTCCCACTGGATACTCTAACCTCAACACCTCGTCGTACATGACATTCCATAACACCGGACCCAGGATGGAACCTTGCGGGACTCCTGAGGTTATGTGAAAGCACTTCCGACCCACCTCCGTGTCGTAGACTAGTACACGATTCTGAAAGTAACTTCCGAGAATCTTGTACAGGTACTCCGGTATCCCCAGACGCAAGAGCGCATCGGCAATAGCAGACCAGCTGGCGCTATTAAACGCATTCCTTACATCCAGAGTCACTACCGCGCAAAAGCGAATTCCCCTCCTTTTAGGCTCGAGTGCTTTCTCGGCGGTTTTTGTAACCGACAAGATAGCGTCTACGGTGGACCTCCCCTTCCGGAAGCCGTACTGGTTACTCGAAAGACCATTTTCGCCCTCGGTGAACCGCAACATTCTATTGAGGATGATCTTTTCGAGCACCTTCCCCGCCGTGTCAATCAAGCATATTGGTCTATATGCCGACGGGTCTCCGGGTGGTTTCCCCGCCTTTGGCAATAGTACCAGGCTCTGCCTCTTCCAAACTTCTGGGAAAACTCCCTCGTCCAGGCATTTCTGCATAGCAGACCTGAACATCTCAGGAGCCTCTGCAATAGCTACTTTTAAGGCTAGGTTCGGAACTCCGTCCGGACCTGGGGCCTTACCTACGCTAAGGGACTTAGCTATCCCCGCAAGTTCCACATCGGTGACCCTCTCCTCATCGCCAGCCCCAGCCCCCGGCTGTCCTTCGAAAGGAGGCCAAGGACTAGGATCATGACGCGGAAAAAGTCCTCCAATGATCCCCTCCAACATCTCTGGAGATTGCTCTGTAGGAGCCATCACACCTCTCGTCTTGGCCATAACGATCCTGTAGGCGTCACCCCACGGGTTCGTATTGGCACTCTGACAGAGACCCTCAAAGCAGGCCTTTTTGCTTGCTCTTATCTCGGTCTTAAGCGCGGCTTTTGCAGCGGCGAACACCACCCGCCGTTCGTTTCGCTCTTCCTCTGATCGTGCTCGCTGCATCCGCCGCCTAGCGCGTAGGCAGGCGCGGCGCAGGTCCGCAATCGCGTCGGTCCACCAGTAAGCCGGTGGCCTCCCATTTCTAGGGTGGACTCGCCTAGGCATGGTCGCATCACACGCACGTGAGAGCACCGCTACCAGCTCGTCGCCGTCTAAACCGATTAAGTTTCGCTCACGGCGGAGCGCCTCCCTAAATACCCCTTCGTCGAAGTATGATGTCTTCCACCTGCGAGGGCTTGGCCTTGGCCTAGCCGCCTCTTCTTCTATCCGCTGTCTGCTGTTATTGTAGTCGATACTGTAGCGAACCGCCAGGTGGTCGCTGTGAGTGTAGCCATCATCTACTCTCCAGTTCGAACTACTTGTTAGGCCAGGACTACAAAAGGTCACGTCAATAATTGACTCCGCTCCGTTTCGACTAAAGGTACTCTTGGTACCGACATTAGCCAAGTCGACATCTAAGATGGCCAGTGTTTCTAGCAGGATCTGACCCCGCTGGTTCGTGAAACGGCTTCCCCATTCCACGGCCCAGGCATTAAAGTCGCCCGCTATTACCACCGGCCTTCGCCCTGTTAGCACGGTCGTTAAGCGGTCCAGCATTTGCGTGAACTGCTCGATCGGCCACCGCGGAGGCGCATAACAGCTACAGAAGAAGACCCCGTTTACTTTGGCGACCACGAAGCCCTCATAGGTAGTAGACACCAACTCCTGAACGGGGTATTTACCCGTCGTCCATATCGCCGCCATTTTTCTGGTCCCATCCGCGACCCAGTTGCCGTTGCCGGCGGGTACTCGGTATGGGTCCGATATGATGGCGATATCCGTCTCCCACTCAGAAACTGCCTGACAAAGCAGTTGCTGAGCCGCATCACAGTGGTTCAGGTTCAGCTGCGTTACCTGCACTGTGATTTGTTGTTCACTGCGGCTTTCTTGAAGGCCGGGCACCTTGGGCCACCCATCGGATGTCTGTTGTTCGAGGATTTCCCGGTACAGATCATGCAAATGGGCGGACTCGTGCAGCTTTGGGCCTTATGACCTTCAGCGCCGCATCGCCTGCACAGTTTGCGCCTGTCGGGGCCTTTGCAGTCCCACGACTTGTGTCCTGGTTCCAGACACCTGAAGCAAACCTCTGGTGGCTCGTGGAATGTCAGGTGACATACACACCAACCCACCTTTATGCTCCCTACTTTAACGGACTTTTTGACGTCCGCCACAGGTAGCTGAACCAAAGCTATCTGTGTCCCTGCTGGCCCTTTCCGTAGCTTAACGGCTGCGGCGGCCACCTGCACATCGCACTGTTGCCGCAGTGCCGTGACGAGCTCTTCCACTTCGGTGATCTCATCGATGTCCTTGACCTTCAGAGTCGCCTCATGTGTCAGAGCCCTCACCTGCACACCCTCACCAAGGACCTCTTCTGCCAGCCTCTTATAGGCGGCGCCCTTGTGCTCCTTCTGGCGCTTCAGCTCCAGGATCATCTCGCCCGTACGAGTACGTCTAATACTGCGTACGTCGGCTCCAAGACCCTCAAGCTTGGCTTCGCTTCGCATCATCTTCAAGACGTCCGAGTACTTGGACTGTTCCGTCTTGATGACGATAGCGTCGCCTTTCTCGCGCTTGGCACCTGCCCTCCTACGCCTTGGCTTGGCGTCCTGCGCTACTACCTGCGGATTCGCCTTCTTCTTCCTCTTCCGCTCTACCTTCGTCCAAGGGGGGTCCTCCCCTTGGATCGCCCTACTCTGTGGCTGTTGAGGGCCCACTAGCGGTCGCAACCCCTTGTTCCCATCGTTCCGGGACGGGCCAGGCTTTTCAGGCCCACCCTTCCCAGCTTTCCGGGAACCCTGGCTGGGGTCCGACCTTCCGGCATTATTACCGACTTTCGGGGTAATGATTCGCCTGGCCTTGCGGGCACCGCCAGACAGCTCCTCGCCTGACGGTTGCCTCGCCCGCTTCTGCGATTGCTTGCCCCGTTTGTCGCGAGCAGTCGCTTCCGCCTTATTCGGACTTCCTGCGAAGGAGAAGGCCTCCGTTTGGGTAAACTTCGGCACTTTCTCATTTGCAGGCTCCGCTGCTGCAGCAGTCAGCAACGCGAGTGCCGCGTGCTCCTGCTTGGCATCGTCGATCGACGCCCTAAGTCGAAGCAAGGCCGTTTTCAGGTCCTTGCTTATGTTCGACTTAGTGGACGCAAAGTCGATGATTTTGCCAAGCTGCTGCTCAGCCACCTCTATTGCGGACCGTCCTTTGGATCCTCGGTTGACGGCCCTCAACAACCACGCTCCGTCCATAACCTCCACCGGCTGGCTTGCCGGGAAGTGGACTGGAGCACCCACGCTTGAGCTGCGTACGCAGCTCCCAGCGCCTATCTCCTCACTTCTCCTTGTCGGAGATCTCATCAACCCGCTTCTTGCGAAGGGGTTGATCCCACCACTATTTCCACCTAGATTCTGATTTTTATTTGACTTCATGATTAAATCCCACGAGTAGCACGGGAAAGAATGTCCACCACGCCAGAGCCCTGCATTAACGCGGTAAGGGACAGCTTACTGTGGGGGGTGCCCAGGTACCCCACAGGCTCCGTTAAAGATCGAGCATCTTTTTCACCCCCTCGATCACCCATTCCTCAGCACGGGTCGCTTGACACCTTGAATTGGGGTTAGTAGTCCTATTCTTAGCCGGCGACTACGCGGCTGACTCGCAAGCGGGGGGGTGCGTCAGGCCCCAGGACTTTAGTCCCTGCTGCCCCTAACCTATGGCTTGGGAACTACTGATCTGTGCATCATCGTTTTATTGTAATACATGTAATGTACATGCTCCTTGACGCAAAATCCGAAAAAAAATCACCCTCTCCTAGAACATCCGGATCTTGAGAAGTTCGCGTGAGCCGTCACTCAAAATTGGGAACCATCAAAGTTTAAATCACTGCTAGTGGTAGTGCTCCTTTAGACAAATAATTTGAGAAACAACTTTTAACTTCCATTATAACACGGTGTTAGTTGTTCCCGAATATCTAGAACCCCAATATACGCCTAAGTTGGTGGCACACATTTCCTAAATGGAGGATAACTTGCCTCTGGAGCCGACTTACTGATACGCCTAAGGAGCGTAAATTAGGGGAGCGCTATTTGGGAATTGGTGCATACATGGGGGGGGGGGGGGGGGGGTGTGGCGTAAATTGAGTTTGGCGCAAATAAAGTGAGCGTAAATTGGGGTTTTAGTGTATCTCAAATACTTAAAAACAAACATATGCGTTTTTTATATGTTACGACAAATCTTCTAAATTTTCTGATAAAAATATAAAACCCTTTTGGTCCCAAGAATGAAAACGTGAAAGTACTAACATGTTTGCATATTTTTTGCAGAAACACATAGTTTGGCCCTTTCAACGTATTTTTCCTGAAAACTAGAATTCAATAGCTTTCAAACAAAAAGCGATTGTGATTTTTTGAAAAATTGTTGTTTTGAAAAATCTTGATTATTAGGACCACCCTACCATAAAATTGGTCACCCTAATCACAAAATTAAAAGGCACAGGTCTAATTATTTTCCATAACCTACAAACCCACCAAGTAGGAGAAAAGGCACGAGCCAGGGATTCAACCCAGGACCTTTTAAATATGAATCAGAACCGGTAGCCACTAGACCAGTGATCACCAAAGTGCGGCCCGCGGGCCGCACGTGACGCCGAGTTCTCTATGTTGCCGTAGAATTTCTTAAAATGTTTCTTAAGGAGGTTGTTCTACTCCCAAAATAACCTAGAATAACGTGTTGAATGTTTCACAAATAGATCTAGGAAGTGCAATACAAACAGTTGAAAAAATAGGCTTGGGGATCGCTGCACTAGACCATCAAGCTCGTCTCTGTGATAGAAAGACTGAAAGAAGGTAAAAACTATGTGTGTACTATGTGTAACAGGTAATCGCTTGCTGTCCGAACTCGCTAAGGCTCTTCGGACTTAACGTTGAACCATTCGTCATTGAAATCATCATCATCATCAAACATTTGAAAGCATTTTTTTCGTTCAATTAAATAATTTTTGCAGCGAAAATAGATTTACTGTATTCGACATGAGGAATAGAATACAGTGAATACATTGCCGTAGTCATTGTTTTGATTTACAGAGAAAAAACTGCTTTTCTATTTCCGAAAAATGATGACGGATGCTCGAGCCTTAGGAAAGCTATAACATCTCTGTTCGCATTATACCGAGAAAATTCTTGGATCTATGGATTGCATGGAACCGAATCGGCCGGCCTTCTGCCGCCTCAGTTCCTCAATCCTCTATGCGGCTTCGTCGGATGGCTCGATCGGCATTTTTTTACCTAGAAACGCATTCAAGTGAATTGCTCGTTATTTTGTATTTATTGTCAATTTTAAAATAGAGATTTTGATGTTTTTCAATTGTGAATTTTTAAATTTATTTTGGAAAAATCAGATTTATTTATGAAAAAAATAGAACATTTTTGATAAAAAATGTGGTTATTTATTGGAATTGTTGAATTATTCGTGGAAACTCCGACATTTTTGTTGCTCAAAAAATAAACTATTTATGGGACATTTTGAAGAGAACAATTAGCAAAGTTATTCGAAGAGCTTTTAGAACAAAAATACACATAGTGTAATATTTATCGTGGATCTACATATGTTAAATGTCGCACGGTGTCGAAATTTTGATTATTATCGAACTTTCATGTACCTCGGATTTTTCTTCATAGAATGTTAGAATTTCGGCTATAATTTAGAAATGCAAAATTTGAAAATATTCTATCAGGAAAAATTTGAGTTAGATAAGTTTTTAGCTATTTTCCATACTACCCAAGCAACCAAAAGTTCGGATTCCACTTGAAGAACGAACTCAGAAGTTCAAGTTTGGTTCAATTCCGGTTTCGTTGAACTCAATTCTCCAAAAAGTTACACATGTATTGTTTATGAACTTGGAAGTACATGTACAAGCTTTTGACTTCCTTCAAAACGACATTAAAGTAGAGAAGAGGTCCAGAAAAAACTTACTTTGAACTATTGAGCAGAGTTCAATTAAAATTTAACCGAACTCTCATGTTGAACTTTTGCGTGCCTCTAAAGCTCAAATAAAGTTCAGTTTGATATATTCCAAAAACTCGAAAAGTTCCGTTTCGTACTTGTTTTGAACTTACTACTCGAAGTTCAGATAAATATTAACCGTACCAAAAGTGAACTTCACTTGAACTTCGGCGACAGCGGAGCTCGGGAGAAGTTCTCATTCAATTAAATCACTCGGAAATCGAGCTCAGCAGCCACAGCTTGTGTTAATTTCACAAGTACATTTTGTTTCACTATAATATTTCAACGTACTTACTTTTAATCAACGCATAGCATCCGTATTGTGTGGCTCAAAGGCTACCCCCGCAGCGGACACCCAGTCAACACACGATCGCATATGATGTTGAATAGGATGCAAAAGTGGAGGCGATATACGCACACTTTACACGCGGTTAAATGGAAGCACGTACGCATATGGCCTCCACTTTAGCATCCTTTGTAACATCATATAGGACTTTGTGTTAGCTGGGCAACTGTTCCACCTCGGATTCCACCGGAGTTTTTTTCGGCTGTGCAGAATTTTTTACCAGTTATGCTGGATGTTTCCAACCCCGTCTCACTTGTCGCTGCAGCGCGCCGGTAATCGACGCGATCGTAGTCACTTCAAACCAAGCTTGAAACTTATAATCTTTTCTGAAAGTCGATTCACTGACCCTAATTTATTGCTTTGCACTGCGAACCACAACAAACTGAAAATGTCAAACTGTGTAAGTTCACAAGAAGTTCCACGTGAACTTCTTTCGAACTTCGACTTCAAACAGTATTCGAAGTTCAGAGAAAGTTCACACGCGAATCTGATTGAGCTCTACTAAATGATATCAGCACATTGAGTAAAATCCCAAGTGCCTAACAACACATACATGGAGTAGTGGTTAGGCGCCGGCTTTCAATGAGGAGAACCCGAGTTCAAATCTCAGTAAGTAAAAACATACAAAAATATTTCAAGGTATTAGTCAATTTGGATTCCACATGAACTTATGTCTCTCAATAATAAATTACTAAAGGACTAAACACATTTTTTTTTCATTTTTTCGAAGTTTATTTTTAAGCTGAATAGCGTTCCTTTCAGCGACACAAGTGTACTTTTTGTGAACTCAAGTTCGGTTAATTACTTAAAAAGTGAGCTGAATAGAATGCTATTCATCTTCCTTCGAATAGCTGATTAAGCCCAAAGATGCTATTTTATCCGAACTTTTGGTTGCTTGGGTAAAAATCAATAATTATTATTTTAGCCCAAAAACCTCCCATACAAAATGTATGGAAAATTTTTCGCCGATGAAATATTTTCTAGTTTTCCGATTATGAATATATAGTCCAAATACTAATCATTTTCGAA
Organism: Aedes albopictus; assembly: GCF_035046485.1. Lineage (NCBI taxonomy): Eukaryota > Metazoa > Arthropoda > Insecta > Diptera > Culicidae > Aedes > Aedes albopictus. The sequence goes on from NC_085138.1 coordinate 353,482,565, forward strand.
GAAAAATCCGAGGTACATGAATGTTCGATAATAAACGAAATTTTGACACCGTGTGTCGTATGATTACAATTTTCCAAAAACCTCTCCCTTCGATTTTTTATTTTTTTTTCTGTAAAAAGAAGACGTTCGCCTCAAAATTTACCTTGTACTTTTTTCGAATTTTATGTATTATCAATTTTCAAGACAAGTAAAAGAAAACGCTCCAGCAAAATTTTTCTGTTATCCTTTTTTGTTACAAATTTTGCGTACTTTCAAAAAATTGGGTCGAAATTTGTTTTGAAGCTGAAACATTTAAAAAAAAAAACAACTTTTTCAATGAAAATATAACTTTTTGTCCATTATTTATCCATCTTGACCCACAGTGCAATAAACTGCAATAGATTAGAGTGACTGGAAGGGGGAGTGACGTCATGCTCCAATTTTGACATATGTCCTGCTCGTTTGGAACCGAAATTTGTATGGATTTGACAGATGATCACTGTTCCAATTTTGACATAGACGCCACTCTAAGTTGAAGTTACTCTACAATAGATGTACGATTTTTTATAGTGAATACGTTCTCTACATAGCCCGGCGGTTGAAATTGCGATAAATAAATACGAAAAAAAAAAACAACAAAAGAACGATCATCGATTTCAAATGGCAACATCTTTTAGATCCCACATCAAACCTACTCTAGCTTTACCAATAACTCAGATACGAGTTTTCGCAATTCTGAGCAAAGGTTTGGCTCTTTAGGGTTCTAAAACCATCGATTTTAGGAGAATCTGGTATTTTTTTTTCTCGAATAATTTTAACACTCGAGCGATCGCGCTGTTGTATTTTGTACAACACGCTGGAAAAAATCTCGCTTTTTGTATTCAGCATTGGCGTGATGCTGGCGGTGGTGGCCAACCGCGCGAGTTATGGAAGATTAATGTTTATTTAGGTTCCATACATCACTGTCCCTCTTCGCATGCCAGTTTCATGTCGTTTCTGATTCGAATCATATTTTTGTCACTGACGAGGTCATGTAAAACAAATTTGATATTTTTCCCACCTCATTTCACAGCTTAACCCTAGTAGGATGTTGGTCAATATGACTCTGATAGCCTCTGATAGACTCATGTACTACAATATCGTGGTGCGCCTAGCGTAACATCTTAGGAGGGTTATTGCTTATCCATAGAAATCGTCCAACCTGGCGGAGTGAAGAAGACATAGAAGACCTGATCCGCAAACGTCAAACTGCTGCACACATCAAAAAGTATGCACACAACCTTGCAACAAAAATAAATTGTTGAAATCTAAATTATGTTTAATGGCGTTCAGCTGCATACAAAAGTGCTGAAAGTACACCTAATATAGTTTAAAAATAAGTTACATAGTGTGGCAGCAATTGTGATTACATAAACCATAAATTGAGCAATTTTCATTATTTTTGATTTTTATGGCAACCAAGTGAGTGAGAGCTTTTTAGCGTGAACCGAGCACTTTTGACGTTTGCGGAACGACTGCGGCGGTCGAAACCACCGCAACTCCGTTGGATTTTTTCTATTTTACCGCAATAATATGCTACGAACAGCGTACACATGAAGTGAATAATTTTTTTGACGTAATGTCTTCCTTTTTGTGTTTTGTCCTATTCGATTTTTTGTCATAGATTCATAGAACATACAACGATTCTGTGGAATGGAAAGTCAAACTGACGTTGAGCCCACACCCTGAACATTCCCTTTCCACAAATCTCTTTCGGATTAGATGCCAAACTACAATTGTAATTGATTACATTTTTTTCAGTATGTTTCAGACAACCAGCAAATCAGGTAAACTCCAGTAAAGGGCAATGTATAACATTGTTCTGGCTATACAGGAGATACTCAAAATAACTGCGACAGGTAAAATTTTCAAAAAAATTTCAGCTAGCTGTAACTTTTTGGAAAGGGCATCAAATATTCTCAAATTTTTACTGTATGTTCATCATCAACTAGTTGTGTATCAGTGGTCTAAATTTGGAAAAGATCGGGCTCTTCTACACGAAGTTAGAAAGATTCTTGAAAAAGGTATAATTAGCCGATAGCTAACTTTGAGATGTTATATCTCCGGATTCAACAAACCGAATGCAATGAAATTTTGATCATTTATGACTTATATAATGAAATATTAAAAACTTTTGACTAAACTAAAAATTCTATACACGAAAGAAAATTATATCGATTAGACTCTTTAATAAACAAAAAAAAAAAAAAAAAAAAAAAAATATCGATTAGATTTTTTTCTAATATAACACCAATTTATTCAAAACTTCATCATCGTTTCAAAATTTGAGATAGTAATTATAGTTCATTTCAATTCCCTCTAATTGACTTGAATATATTTTTGTTTCGAAGGAAAGCAACCAAATGGCCGCATAAAATTGAAAAGGTAATGGGATGCATATGAAAAATAAATAAACTTACTAAAAAAAACAAATAATAAATGAAATCGCTATAACTTTTTTTCTTATTGATAATTTCAAAATAAGTCAAACGTTTTTCAAAGTTCATTATATTAGTCATAAATGATCAAAATTTCATTGCATTCGGTTAATTGAATTCGGAGTTATAACAGCTCAAAGTTGGCTATCGGATAATCATACCTTTTTCTATAATGTTTTTAACTTCGTGTAGAATAGGCCGATCTTTCCCCAATTTGGACCACTGATACACAACTAGTTGATGAACTCACTATAAATATTTGAGAATATTTGATGCCCTTTTCAAAAAATTACAGCTAGTTAAACAATTTTTGAAAAGTGAAAATTTCACCTGTCCCAGTTATTTTGAGTATCCCCTGTATATTAGAATATAGGTCTCACCGTAATGTAACAAGGAACTGTCCAAGCGACGATTAACCAACCAAGTCGAAACCACACAAACCACGTGTGCAAATATTCGTTCGCCTGCCGCAACATTGAAAACCACGATGCCAGGAAAACGGTATCATCGAACAAAGCCCTTCGTTGGCCTGATCTTTCGTTCGAGTTTCTGTCAATTAGGTTGCAATTAGCTTCCATCCATGTAGATCTAATAGAGAATGATAGATTTATACTGGCACTGGGGAGGGCGGTGACCCAGACTTCGGACGGAACGTATTATCGACGACTGCTGTCTGAATTTGTTGACATTTGTGTCCGACGGTAAATATATGAATAAGATGGATCGCAACCGCAATGTGGCCATCAAGGATGTCACGGTATGGTGGTCACGTTGCTGGTATATATAAATCATGAAATAAGTGAAAACGGTATAGAGAATGACCTCTTCGTTTGAACAAACTTGATTTGTCTGGTGTGCGATTCCAACTTGTGAGCGGATTTTAGTTCTTTGGGGCTGAAAATGCATGTAATAAAGAAACTATAATAATAATAAGGAATGTTCAATCTTTTAGGTTGGTGCCTTGATTGGTGGTTTAATTTGATGGTATTTTAAAGAAGATAAGTTTCAAGTCTTTACAAGTCTCAAATTTTGTAAAAACCCTTAAAAAAACATATTTTTTATTTATAAACTTCAAAGTCTTGCATCATGCTACAACGAAATTATATAGAATTGGCAACTGGTAGTATCAAAGGCCACTCCAACCCCAGCTCCACTGATTCCACACGAATGTAGGCCAAGTAGTTGGATAATGTGGCATTCCATTCCAGATATCGGATATCAGTCGCCGTACCGCCGCAGGTAGTATAATGTAATCCTAACTCTCTCCTAGAATTTGTGACTTCCACCCCCATGAGCGCTTCGGCAACTCAAATACCCGCATTCCTACTTATCATCAGATAAACAGCGTCGGTTAGCAGTCGATGATGGTTGGTATTTATTGATGACGACGGCGGTGGCCCGGCGACAACTGCCTACAGGCTATCAGAGTGCGTTCCATTCTGGCCGTGGAATGCCATGGCGTGCTCGGTATCGATTTGTTGTTGTGTAGTTTTACCTGTTTGTCCGTGTTCAACGATTTCAGCACATTTTTGATTTTGGAGAGTGGGAGTGCAATTTCAGTTTTATTTTAGGATCTACTTATGAACGTAAATGTCGTCTTGAAAAATAAATCGCAGTTTTACAAATTTGATACCAATAGGTTTTGTGGGTATCTAATTAATAATCACAGCTTTTCGCAAATCCTTCAAACAAAAGCTATATATTAGTGCATTTTTGTGTTTAGAGGAATGATGGAATCTCAAAAAAGTTACTGAGCTCAAGTTCCAACGCCCAAGTGTAGTATTCATTCCATTTCTTCAATCTTCATTTGACATTTCGTGACTTTCAATTTATAATTCTATTTGTGCAATGCCCTCGGGAGCCTGCCTTGGATTCCACTGTTCACCCACTGCTTTCAGCCAAATAAATGTATTATATCGATATAGGGTGACTCACTATAGAGAGCATGCCGAGGTCTCATTCAGAACCAACAGTGGCGCTTCTGGTTGCCTCTTCAATAAATTGGGTACCACTTTGCTTCATCAGTGAATGAAGAGCCGTTGCAGACGTGCTGAAGGAAAGGTCATTTCTTTGCAGTGGGAATAAAATTGCAAGCTTGCTTACGATGGAAGTTGTCGACTGTGTGTATATGATTGGATTAATAACATTTTAAAACTATTCAATGATTTAAGTAGGAAGAACTTTATGTAAGAATCTAACAAGAAATGCGCTCCACAAATTCCCATTTTACACCGATTCTTTTTTTTTTTTGCACGGGTTGTTTTTTTTTGCTATAACTCACTTCATTTTTCGTACACATATAGCAATATACTAATCTTACCTCCATGTGCACAAAATTTCATGAGAATCGGTTTAAAAAAGACTGAATTATAGCAAAAACCAGACCCGAGCAAAAAAAAAAAAAAAGAATCGGATGTATTCCAAAATGGCACGGTAAAGGCTGGGTATGCTGCGCAATTCAGATCCCATTGTGATCCACTAGCCTCTGCCCAGCAACTCCTATCCCTACCTCCACGCGGTACCGGCCGGAAACTATGAGCAACCTTAGGGAAGATCGGGTAACCAAGCCCGGTGGGAACTTTGGTCGTAGGCTGACAGGGAAGGGGGGGGTTTGCTTCGGCAAACCTGAGCGTCTGTTCTCTAGGAGGAGCGGCTCACAACAGCGTCTGATCCACATGTTAGGAGCGGCTGATCTACGTCCGAGTGCCAGGGAAGGACTCTAAGCTCAACTGTGCACTATGGTCCTCCGGAAAGTAGGGGGTTGGTGTCAGGCCCTACGAGCCAGCCGTAAAAAAACATTGTAACGGAGAATCAGCAACAGAATAATATGAACCGAGACCAACGGCAACGACCCCAGCGAACAAAAAGGACTTGTGATTCTGATTGGAAACTCGGTACGTGGAACGGCCGATCTCTCAACTTCATTGGGAGCACCTGCATACTCGCCGATCTACTGAAGGACCGCGGGTTCGGCATCGTAGCGCTGCAGGAGGTGTATTGGAAAGGATCCATGGTGCGAACGTTTAGAGGTAATCATACCATCTACCAACACACGCGAGCTGCGGCAACACACGCGAGCTGGGAACAGCTTTTATCGTGATGGGTGATATACAGAGGAGCGTGATCGGTTGGTGGCCGATCGACGAAAGAATGTGCACGTTGAGGATCAAGGGCCGATTCTTCAACTTCAGCATAATAAACTTGCACAGCCCACACTCCGGAAGTACTGATGATGACAAGGACGCATTTTACACGCAGCTCGAACGCGAGTACGATCGCTGCCCAAGCCACGACGTCAAGATCATCATAGGTGATTTGAACGCTCAGGTAGGCCAGGAGGAGGAATTCAGACCAACGATTGGTAAGTTCAGCGCCCACCAGCAGACGAACGAAAATGGCCTACGACTCATTGATTTCACCGCCTCCAAAAATATGGCCATACGTAGCACCTTTTTCCAACACAGCCTCCCTTATCGTTACACCTGAAGATCACCACAGCAGACGGAATCTCAAATCGACCACGTTCTGATTGACGGACGGCACTTCTCCGACATTATCGACGTCAGGACCTATCGTGGCGCCAACATCGACTCCGACCACTATCTGGTGATGGTGAAACTGCGCCCAAAACTCTCCGTTATCAACAATGTACGGTACTGGCGACCGCCACGGTACAACCTAGAGCGACTGAAGCAACCGGATGTCGCCTCAGCATACGCGCAGAATCTTGAGGCCGCGTTGCCAGATGAGGGCGAACTCGATGAGGCCCCTCTAGAGGACTGCTGGAGTACAGTGAAAGCAGCCATCACGACGCAGCAGAGAGCACCATCGGGTACGTGGAACGGAATCGACGGAACGAATGGTTCGACGAAGAGTGTAGAACGGTTTTGGAGGAGAAGAACGCAGCGAGGGCGGTAATGCTGCAGCAAGGGACTCGACAGAACGTGGAACGTTATAAACAGAAGCGGAAGCAGAAGACCCGCCTCTTTCGGGAGAAAAAGTGCCGCCTGGAAGAAGCGGAGTGTGAAGAAATGGAACTGCTGTGCCGTTCCCAAGAAACACGGAAGTTCTATCAGAAGCTCAACGCATCCCGCAACGGCTTCGTGCCGCGAGCCGAAATATGCAGGGATAAAGACGGAGGCCTCTTGACGGACGGACGTGAGGTGATCGAAAGGTGGAAGCAGCACTTCGATCAGCACCTGAACGGCGTGGAGAACGTAGGCACGGGAGCCCATGGCAACGGAAGGAACGACGACGCCAGTGCAGCGGAGGACGGAAATGAACCAACTCCCACGCTGAGGGAAGTTAAGGATGCCATTCACCAGCTCAAAACCAACAAAGCAGCTGGTAAGGATGGTATCGCAGCTGAACTCATCAAGATGTGCCCAGAAAAGTTGGCCACCTGTCTGCATCGGCTGATAGTCAGGATCTGGGAAGGAAGGGGTAATCTGCCCCATTCACAAGAAAGGCGACCATTTGGAATGTGAGAACTTCAGGGCGATCACTATTTTGAATGCTGCCTTCAAAGTGCTATCCCAGATCATCTTCCGTCGTTTGTGGGAAGTTATCAAGCCGGCTTCATCGACGGCCGGTCGACAACGGACCAGATCTTTACCGTACGGCAAATCCTCCAGAAATGCCGTGAATACCAGGTCCCAACGCACCACCTGTTCATCGACTTCAAAGCGGCATACGATAGTATCGACCGCGCAGAGCTATGGAGAATCATGGACGAAAACGGCTTTCCTGGGAAGCTGACTAGACTGATTAAAGCAACGATGGACGGTGTGCAAAACTGCGTAAGGGTTTCGGGTGAACTATCTAGTTCATTCGAATCTCGCCGGGGACTGCAACAAGGTGATGGACTCTCATGCCTACTCTTCAACATCGCTCTGGAAGGTGTGATGCGACTAGCCGGGCTCAACAGCCGGGGAACGATTTTCACAAAATCCGGACAATTTGTGTGCTTTGCGGACGACATGGACATTATTGCCAGAACATTTGGAACGATGGCAGAGCTGTACACCCGCCTGAAACGTGAAGCAGCAAAGGTCGGACTAGTGGTGAATGCCTCTAAAACAAAGTACATGCTGGTAGGCGGAACCGAAAACGACCGGATCCGTCTGGGAAGTAATGTTACGATAGACGGGGATACTTTCGAGGTGGTGGAGGAGTTCGTCTACCTCGGATCCTTACTGACGGTGACAACAACGTGAGCCGCGAAATTCGGAGGCGCATCATCAGCGGAAGTAGGGCCTACTACGGGCTGCAGAAGAAACTGCGGTCGAAAAAGATTCACCCACGCACCAAATGCACCATGTACAAAACGCTAATAAGACCGGTGATACTCTACGGGCACGAGACATGGACCATGCTCGAGGAGGACCTGCAAGCACTCGTAGTTTTCGAGCGACGCGTGCTAAGGACGATCTTCGGCGGTGTGCAGGAGAACGGTGTGTGGCGGAGAAGGATGAACCACGAGCTCGCTGCACTTTACGGCGAACCCAGCATCCAGAAGGTGGTCAAAGCCGGAAGGATACGGTGGGCAGGGCATGTTGCAAGAATGCCGAACAACAACCCTGCAAAGCTGGTGTTTGCTACTGATCCGGACCAGGTGGAGCGTGACCTGGCGAGCATTGGGCGCGACCGAGGATGGAGAGCGGCAGCCACAAACCGAGTATTGCGGCGTACTATTGTTGATTATGTCTTGTCTTAAATGTAATATTGAACAAATAAATCTAATGTTATGTATGTATGCTCTCAAACTTTGGAGATGCAAATCACGAGATCTACTGCATGAAATGGGCTTTGTCAGTTAGATCAATCCACTGGAAATGCAGATTTACATTGTCAAAGATTTAAGGGTAATGATGATGAAAGAGACGGAAGATATCAAAATTGATTTCAGTGGATTGGCCTTGGGATTGGCTCTTTTCGGTGACGTAATAATATATCAAAATTACCACGGCGTCCCGTATCACCTTAACGGCAATAATAAACGTTAATTGAAGGTTAATTTTTTATCGATGGGCAGGTCATGCTTTACAACGAAGCTTACGTTAGTTGCAGTAGTGTCGGCTGGAAAACTTAATCATGCCATCATAACCATCCTGTTCACCCTCGGAGCAGATCGCGTGATTTTCGAAGGGTTTCATGAAGAACGAACAGGACGATAGTAAGTAATTATTAATGTTCCAAAACTTATCTCTTTGCTATCGATTTACTGCAGTAAAGCGGATATGATGTGATTTGAAGTCTGATGTTACAGCAAAGGCTGGCGATTTAAATAGCTGCACCTGCAATATCTAGTTTTTTTTTAGAATAGAATATAACAGTTTCTAGTAATCAACGAAAAACTGCAACACATAAAAAATGCATAGAATAAAAACAACATTCCAGAAAACTAGCCTCGCAACTTCATTCATCCCTGTATATTTAGGAAAATGTTCAAAATTCTTCCTTTATTATTAAACAAACATACTTCTCCCAGCCCAGCAACGCTATAAAATGCGATAAGTAAACGATGTTTTAATTTGTGCCATACCTGGACCGAACCAAAAATTTCAATCCAAACCAATCAGCGACAGGTAGAGAGATAGGCATCCGAAGGACGATGGCTTCGTTCCGTCCAGGCCGGCATAATTATTTGCCGGATAAACTTTTCCTATCGAATCTCCAAGCGGATGGCAAATTAATTTCAGTTTTGAAACTTTTCTCCTTCCTCGCTAGGCGGTGCGGTGCGGCGACGTAGGCGTTAGCGTTGTCTAGTTTCCTCCTCGCAGCACAAACTAATCCGGCTCCGAAGTCCAGTCATTGTGCTAAATTGAAAACCACCCTGCGGCTCCACCAACAACGACCATAACAGATCTTATTAAAGTTTTTTGGTCTTGGTCGCGCCGGTTTGGTGTGTGGCGGAGTGCGGGAAACCGAGCGACCGATCGACCGACATCCCGTACCGTTTTGTTTCAGTCTATTTAAAACGCGATTTTTATGTGCGATTTCATTGGATTGAGGCAGCTTGGCGCTGCATGGCCGCCGCCGCGTATGTACAATGAACAAAATGTGGTCCAGCTGGGTGTCAACTGGTGCACAGCTAATGCGTACCAACTGTTTCCCGACTGGATGTTGTTTGCTTGGTCCATCCCGCACGCGATGGCAAGGAAAAAGGAAGCATTATTGGAGGAAGCGTCTGGTGAGTAATTTTCACGCTAATTGTACAAATCTGCTTCGGTGGAAAAAAGCAGGTCGTTAACTACACAACCACCAGTTGATGCAGAATGACGCAATATGTTGGCGGATATTTTTTTGGGATTTTGTTTGTATTAAATTAATGATGATGATGACGGTGACGATATTCTGATGCGTGTGCAGTCGTGCACTTGAATAGTTAATCGTAAAATGAATTAGAAAGAGGCAATCATCATAACACATTGTTTTCCAATAGGTTTACAGAATCATATGATAAACCTGGGTGTACGTTAAAGGAATTGCTGTATGTAAAACGAAAATCGAGTATAGTTCCATTTAATTCCGCATATGTGTTTGAACCCTAAGACAGATACGTATTTCAACCACACAATTGTAAGTGCGTCTGTATATCTCTTTTTTGACTCGGATAAACCAACCAAAGTAACAATTTAAGTTTTGTTTGGCTCTGTAAGAGATTTTCATGACCAATTTTATAAAACTTGCAATAAAACTGATTTATACTTCAAAACCTCTTGATAACCTCTTTAAGAGCATCTTCTGGCTAAGTAGACCACTCTCGGAGAGGTTTTTCAAACCACAATAACCCTCGAGCATTCGCGTCTTTGACCACCTGCAGCGACGCCACGCTCTTGCTGTGTACCACAAGCGTGAATTTTTCATAGTGCGTGTACTCAGTACACGACGCGACTGCTCCCGGATTAAGAGTAGCAATAACACTGTTTTAAAACCTAGTTAAAAAAATTTCCATTCTCGAAAAGAGGTTATGTTTTTTTTTTCAAGAAGAACTATAACAGCTCAAGATGCGGAGGAGCTTCTTCGATGGCACGTAAACTTCAGGACGATACATCATTCGTAAGTAGAACGCGTAATATTTTAGTAGTTGTTGTGTTGTGAGCATGTTCTGGCAATGGCGGCAAACTATCAATTCATTGCTTATTTGAGCAAAATAAACTATTTTGCACTGAATGTTTCTATAATATAGCTAAATCAATCAAAATCAACTATTTTCCAGCTGATTCTTCAATATGGCGACGACCATAATTTGCGAAAATATAGCGAAAGCAAGTTTAATTTTATGATGATCACGATAAATGTAGCAGTGTCGTAATTTCTGCTTTTCCACCAACGTCGTTACTAATCGAACGGATCGCCATCTGTTGAGAGTTCGAATTGTTTTTTTTTTTTTTTAGATAAAGACGTGTGTTCAGTAATAGGGTTGGTTTTTACTAACAAGTTTTTCAGTAGTTGATTGGGTCTAAACAACATCTTGGTTAAACCAGGGTGGTGGCTAGTCAACTACTCCTACGATTCTACCCAGACAATCAGTGATCGTATAAGATGTTGCGTGAGACGATAAAGTGGAGGCCATATGCGTGCATGCCTCCTTTTAGGCGCATGTAAAATATACGCATATCGCCTCCACTTTAAAATCTTATACAATTCCTTATTCGATGACTGGTTGGCTGGGCACCTTTCACCCCCTCTCAGTTGAATGTCACTAATCTAATCTTAGTCCGCAATGTAGGGTAAACAGGTATAATATGCCCCCTTGAGCAGAAATGGCAATATATCTAAAACTAGCGCCTTATTCCATCCATTGTCCACTGCAAATCGTTGTTTCTAAAGTCAGTGAAGTGTTGCATGTGAACTTTACCTTTGGAGGGGCGGCTTTGGAAGCTTTAAAACGTTTTTCGAAAACGTTCCAAAATTTGCCTTTTCAGAACAAACGCGGCAATACGCCCCATCAAAAGAAAAACGTCCAGCCCCGTGATAAAACTGTCCCAGGGGATAATTCCACCACATGCTTATCCTAGGAGGGTCTTTTAACAAGTGTTTAACTGCATAAAAGTTGCATATTAACACAAGCGAACAGAACTAGCGTCGCGTTTACAATGAAGTCAGCCTCCAAGAGGTAAAATATTACGCCAAAAGCCTCACTTTCAGACTTTTTTTGATATATTCATTGCTTTTCTGTACCAATCAACTAACGGACCAGCTTGATGGCAATTAGTCTTCAATTTTCAAGATCTCTAATCGATCACGCATGCGAAAAGCGCTTGAATCGTTAGAAAAAGAAGGGGGACGTTTTACCCCGGCGGGGCGCATTATACCCTTTTACCCTACTTAAAGTTTGGGCTGGTAGGGGCTTGGTTAGGATGTCCGCCTCCTGCTTTTGAGTTGGCACGAATACAAGATTTACCTTTCCTTCTACTACAGCTTCTCTGATAAAGTGAAACTTGATGTCAATGTGCTTCACGCGTTTAGTTTCCTCCTTTTCTGCCATGGCAATGGCCCCTTGATTATCCTCGTGTATTGGTACCGGGTACAAGTTGGATTCTCCCAAGTTTGTCAATAGTCCGCTAAGCCAAAGTGTTTCACTAATTGAACTGCTCATTGCAATATATTCAGCCTCCGTCGATGACATTGCCACTACGCGTTGCTTCTTGGATGACCATAGGACAGTACTGCCGAAAACCTTGATCAGGAATCCAGATACGCATTTGCGATCCAGCTTGTCACTAGCATAGTCAGCATCAACGAAAACTTTGATTGGTGGTTCATGCGGGTTTCTCTCGAATGTCAGCTTCCATATCCTTGGTAGCTTGAAGGTGTCGCAGTTAGGATTGGGCAAATTTGGCTGATACATCGGTTTTTGTGAATCGATTCGAATCGGCAGCAGAATCGATTCACCGATTCAATCGAATGCTTTGAATCGATGTTTTCACATCGATTCGATATTGTATACTATTACAAAACTATAAAATGATTCGTTTGCTACATGTAGTTCAAGTACATGGTATGTTTTATTTGTCTAAATAAATTTAATATCAAAATATGAGATTGCACATTGAAAATATCGCGACTCTGATTTGAAAATAAATATAACGTTGAGACAGTGCATTCTAAAAAAAAATTAAATTAAATATTTTTTAATGGAAATAAAAATCCTGAGATTCTGAGATTTCCCAGAACTCTGAGAAGTATTCCCTATAGTACTGAGATAAATTCCCGCAGGCTGCTGAGAGAAATTCTCCCAGAATCTTTAAAGAGACTTCTCTAGAATTCTTAAAGGAATTCCTCTAGAAATATGAGAGAGATTTCTTCAGAATGTTGAAAATAATTACACCAGCACCCTGAGCGACATTATTCAGAAAAGAAAGCAAAACTCTTCGGTATCTTGGTAGTAATGATCTTTGAATTCTATTAAAAATTTTCCTAGAACCCTGAGAGTGCCCAGACAACACATGATCGCATATGATGTTGAATAGGATGCTAACGAGGAGGCGATATGCGTACACTTTACACACGGTTAAATGGAAGCTGGTACGCATAAAGCCTCCACTTTCACATCCTATTCCACATCATATACGACTTCGTGTTGGCTGGATGATTACTACATATCACGGATTGTCTCAGAGTCCCGAGAGGAATTCTCTTCAGAATCCTGTGATAGATTACACCCGATTCTTTTTTTTTTGCACGGGTCTGATTTTTGCTATAACTCAGTCATTTTTTAACCGATTCTCATGAATTTTTGTACACTGTTATTACTAACCGTGTCTACATGTGTACAAAATTTCATGAAAATCGGTTAAAAATTTACTGAGTTATAGCGAAAACCAGACCCGTGCAAAAAAAGAATCGGGTGTATCTGAGAATCCTAAGAGAAGCTATCCCTTGGGATTTTCCCAAAATGTTCCAGAATGCTAAGAGGGATCATCCCGGAATCCTAAGATGAATTCTTCCAGAATCCTGAGAGAAATTTCAAGAGTGGTTCTTCCACATTCTTTAAATAAATTCATCTAGAATACTGAGAGAGATTCTTAAAAAACAGATTTTCGGAATTTAAAAGATGAATTCCCCAAGAAATTTAAAAGAAATGACCCAGAATCCTGAAAAGGGTAGCTTAGAACCCTAAGGAAGATTATTCCAGAATCTCGAGAAAGGTTCCCTCAAAATACTGGGCGGGATTGCCAAAGAATCCTGAAATATACTCTCACAAAATTCTGGGATATAGAATTCCCCCAGAATACTTTTAAGTCTTCTCCCAGAATTCCCCTAAAATCCTGGGTGGAATCCTTTAGAATGCTAAGAATAATTCTGCCAGAATCCCGAAAGGCATTCCCCAGAACTCTACGAGTGATTCCTCCAGAATCTTGAGAGGGATCATAAGAGGGATTCTTCCAGATTCTTGAGAGAAATATACCTGGAAACCTAAGAAGGATTTTTTTTCTGGAGAGAATCTGATAAGGATTCGCTCTGGAAGGGATTACGAAAACATCCAGAATGGACTTCCTCAGCATCCTGAGAAGGATTCTCTGGAATTCTGAGAAACATAAAACAGAAAAATCATCGCACATTCCTGAAAGACATTCTCCCAGAATCTTTGAAAGGACTCTCCTAAACTCTGAGAGTGATTCCTCTAGAATACTTATATTTTTACACCAGAATCTCAAGAGAATCTTCCCATTATCTTGGCAGAGATTTTCCCTGGTTACTAAGAGGGAGTCTGTCAGAATCGTGAAAGGGATTTCTGAGAGCAACTGCTCCATAATACAGAAACAAAATTCTACTGGAATTCTCGTAGAATGCTAAGAAAAGCATTTCTTCCGCACCCAAAGAGGAACACAAAATCTATGCGAGGGATTTTCCAAAATCCAAATTTCTCCAGAGAATTCTGCTTAGAATCTCGTGAGAGTTTCTTCAATAGTTCATATTTTTTAATTGAAAGTGCCCCAGAGTCATGAAAAATATAGCCCCAGAATCCCAAGGATATCTCCACAATCATGAGACATTTTTTTCAGAATCTTGGGAGAAGTTTCCCCAGAATCCTGACGGGATTACCTCAGAAAACTGAATTTTCAGAGAATCATGGGAAGAGTACCCGCAGAATATTAAGTTATATTCCCCCAGTATCTAAAAAAAAGAATCCTAACAAATATATTCCCCCGAATTTTGAGAGGAATTTCGCCACAATTCTGAGAATGCTGAGTATGATTCTCCAAGAAGTCTGAGAGGAGTCCCTGAGAATGCTGAAAAGGTTCTCTCACAATTCTGAGTGGGATCCTAAGTGAGGGTCATCCAGAATCCTTAGAGACAAAAACCCAGGTCATCAAGAAATTTCTTAGAATCCTGAAAGGAAATTCACCTTTGGTAGGAAACCCTGGTAGGAAATACCCCAAATTCCCTTTAGAATCTAGACGTTCCCTAGAATTCCGATAGGCATTCCCCTAAAATACTTCTGAGAAAAAATACTCCAGAATTTTTGAAGGGACTCTTCCATAATTCTGAGGATTCATTTAAAATTCTTTGAGAGATACCTTCAAAATGCTGAAAATTATCACACCAGCATCCTGAGAGACCGTATCCCAGAAAAGAGAAAGACTCTTCCAATAGGAAATCTCCCTGTATTCTATTACGGATATCTCAAGAATCCAATTTTCTGAGATGGATTCTCTCAGAATCTTTAAAGGAATTCTCCAAGAATCCTGAGGGATTTCCTCGGATTCCCGAGATGGATTCTCCCTGAATTCTGTGATGGATTACCTCAGAATCCTGAGAGAAGTTTTTCCTCGAGATTCTCTCAGAATGCTTAGACGGATATCCCTAGAACTCCCTGGTGGATTCTTCTAGAATCCTGAGATGCAGGCTTGTCGCTTGAGCGCATGAAAATTCTGCTCTTTGGATTTACACCATCAAGCACATCATAAATTATAAATCTTTTCATCTTATAAGATAGAAGTATGTTGAAATATTGTAAATGTCATTTCGAACTGTCAAAAATCCGCACCGCAGCGCCCCAAAGTGAAATTCACTAGTGTTTTCACCCGGGTGAAAATCTCTTTGCGCGCTCCGTGTGGCTCTGCGGTGCGGTTTTATGACAGTTCAAATGACATTTACAATATTTCAACATCCTTCCACAGACAAACAGACGTAACACTTGCAAAATTTCCATCGACCACGCTTTTAACGATCATTTTAAATTTTCATAGTTGTGGCTTTCACAACCGGAGGCGCGCGCATCGTTTTTCTATGCGTTTGACGTTTTACACTAGCGCTTTCTGTTGATGATATTGCACAACACAGTCATTCGTGCAACTTTTCCACCAGGTGATGGTAGTGTGAACTGCGCGATGAATTTCCATGAAAATCGTTCAAGGTGTTACGTCTGTTTGTCTGTGATCCTTCTATCTGATAAGATGAAACAATTGTCCGTACTGCAAATTTTTTGTCAAAATAATTTTTCCATAAAATGTTTATAACTTTTTTATACGTCAATCAAAAACACTGAAATTTTGACCAACCATAAACCATATATTGCAGCTCCATTGGTAAAATTTTGAGCGAGATTGAATAAGTTTTCTGACAGTTATAGAACTTTTAGTAATACTTTTATTATTGTTAAACACATTTTTAAAACATTATATCTCAATTTGTAGTCGATGAAACTTTTTCAATCTTTTTTGTGTTACAGCTTATACCTAAGGCTTTCATATGCAGCTTCGTTTGAGGTTTTATATTCACTACAAAAAATATGAAAAATTAACTTATGTAGTTGACGGTATTTAAAAAATTACCATGTTTTGAACGTATAATCTGCCAAACGTTTTCTACCAATAAAAGTGCTTTAACTGAACGAAAAATGCATAGGACCTACTCTTCATATGTTGTTTAGTAGGTCCTGTATAAAAATATTACATTAAGAGAGTTTAAAAAAGTTGAAAACACTTGGCACTTTTATCGATCAAAATATGATAAATTTCCAAATAATACTCTGAATACATACAGATTTTTCATATTTTTTGTAGTGAATATAAAATCTCAAACGAAGCTGCATATGAAAGCCTTAGGTATAAGCTGTAACACAAAAAAGATTGAAAAAGTTTCACCGACCACATATTGAGATATAATGTTTTAAAAATGTGTTCAAAAATCCTAAAAGTTTTACTAAAAGTTCTATAACTTTCAGAAAACTTATTCGATCTCTCTCAATTTTTTACCAATGGAGCTGCCATACATGGTTTATGATTGGTCAAAATTTCAGCGTTTTTGGTTGCCGAATAAAAAAGTTATAAACATTTGAATGAAAAAATATTTTGACCAAAAAATTGCTGTACGGATAATTGTTTGATACACTGTAACTTGCAAACGGAAGGTTCGATTTTGGTCGTCTTAGTTTTGTTCTGTTAGTTTTCAGCCAAGGAAGGTTTATGAGGCGAAAAACATGGAAAAATCGAGAGTTTTCGAAAATTGGTTTTCCATACCTATTTGACCGGGGACTTGGTCTTGGCTAGAAATTTGAAACGTCAAAAAACTCAGTTGGCAAGACAAAGTTTGCCGGGTACAGCTAGTTAATAATTAAATCTCAAAACTTTGCCTCACTTTGCCTAGGGTATAACTTTTTACACAGACGTCGGATCACTTTGCGGTCGTCGACATAGTTGTTTGGCATATAGTCACCTACAATAATGCCAAAGGGTTTATTTATTGAACGCTTACAGCGCCACCTAGCGGCAAAATTCGAAAACTTTAAATTTCTGCATACATTTGGTCAAGTTTTCCCATACAAATTTCGTACAAAGTTTTGAGCGCCCCTTAGGCTCAACCGATTTTGCTCAGATTTTGAACGTAGCTTCTGGGAGTCCAAAACAACTGATTTAGGAGGTAAGACTTGGCATTTTTTGTAATTTTTGTTTTTCATATATGTGTGGGACACCCTAATTTGCACTCTAGATTTGACAAACTTCATGATCACATCCCAGAATTTCAGAAGAAAATAACTTGATGAATTTCACATATGAAATTAAATTCACTCTTTCCTACACATCTTTCAAGTTCCAAGTAGACCCAAAATATCAGACTACCCAAAAGGACATCATCATCCTACGAACATGACCACATTTGCACTTCCAAGTAGTAACACTTCCTTCCTGTCTTTTACCGCCGACGAAACTCTATGAAAGAAGACCTAAACATGGAGGCATTAATGTTTTCATTATCACCAGACGACGACGACGACGACGACAGTGAGAATGACGAGCAAAGTATCATCGTACTCGTCTGATGGCGACTTGGGTAGCAGCTGCTACTATGTTCCTTCTGAAATATAGTATCTACTTAGTTACAATATGGTTTCGACAACATCTCATACGTAACGACGGGTACGGTAGGTACTGCTTCTCATCATCAACGACAACGACGGTGCATAGATTTCAGCCCCGGTTTTTCTCGACTCGTCATCCGACCGGCAGTAAAGTGACGAAGGCAAGGCGAGCTTGAGGGATTTTTAACATTTATGAGCAAAGTTCCGTGACGGTGTGAGATGTGACGATGTTGGCTATCACCAGTAAGCAGGCAGTACTTACATGTTAATATCATGGTGCAGGTGCATACAGAGCAGCACAGACTGACGGAATACCCATGTTAAACGAGGCCGTAACTGGTGCCTCTATGAACGCAAATGCGCTTCCGTAATTAATAAGGATAATAAGCAAACACAATTAGACCTGAGAATGCAAAACGAGTAAAATGTTTGCATTTGAAAGTGTAGATAAAGAATTTTCTGGGTTCGTCAAAAAACGTGCTACTGATACAAACTACATATTTAATTTTCACATTGAAACATTTCTTCCAACTTCTTTACGAACAACATTTCAATTAATCCCAACCGACAATTGTTATTTATTTGAACGAGATGCCACTTCTTAGGAATTAGAAACAAATATCAATTAGCCACGATACAAACTGCCCGCTGAAGCGCAATAAACAACATCCCGAAACAAACCACTTCCCATAAATTCCCTGAAAGACGTCAAGGAATCGAAATTAACGATATTTTACAGCCCGATGACAAGGAAATAAATTGAACAACCCTGCGCAACCTATTCCAATGTGCCCCGTGCGCCTTAGTCAACCGTTCTGACCAAAGCTGGAGAGATCGATCTCTTCGATGGAAAGGCAACCTCGTTTCTAACGAACCAAGGACAAACCGACCTCCCCTGATAGGATATCGTCGAAGCAGGACGGAAACCCACTAATTAAAATAATCGTGCCCATTCACGACCACTGACCACCATACCTCACGACTGACTTTGTTCGTTCTGGAAATCAGTCGGAAAAACTGGACAACAACTCAACCTACAACCCGGTCGAGAAGGGGGAACTTGTTTACACATCACATCGTTGCTTCCCGGCCCGGGTTCGATCGACGATTTATATCTTGCCCCGTGGCTACACTTTGAGTATAGGGGCGAGTTTCTGTTTTCTCCTTCGACGAGCGAGACAACCTACTTGAGAATGTCCGTCCAGTTTGTTTTCTTCCTGCTCGGAAAGGAGCAGCGATGTTTGCTGTTTGACCATCGCCCATCAGCCAAGGCTGAGTTGTTGTTCGATACAACATTGTATCACATTACAAATTGGATTCAATTTAGAAGAAGAAGGTGTTACATGGCGACGGGTTTTCATGGCGTTTAAAACGCCTAAAGTGCGGTTTTTCTCGAGTTATGGTGGCCGCAGAGCGTGACCTTACAAGCCCTACACGGAAAAATAAGACTACAGCATTTTGTCCACGGCATACAATATCACAAGGCAGGCTTGTTCTCTATGTAAACATCACTTTTGGACGTAAACATGTGCCGTAGTTCTTATTGTTCTTTCACGTTGATCAAATTGGTGTGCAGTACTAGATCATCGGATTACCTAGAATATCTTTGAAAAATACATCTCTATAGAACCGTCTTTTATAAATCTGTGTGATGTTATACCGTAGTAGTAATGCAACAACAATTGATTGATTACGCTAGTAGATCTTCAGGCCTTCACTTGCGGAAGATCTTGGATGACCTAGAACACGTTTAAAGAACCATGTGCCAAGGACCTGTAGGATGTTACACCGCATAAGTAATATAGCAACATTCCATTGTAGACCTAAAAGGTCTTTACTTGCGGAAGTTGTTGGATGATCTAGATTTTTTTTTTTTTTTTTTGAAGGTAGTTCTCCACAGAACATGACCTATAGGATGTTACACGGCATCACTAATGCGGCAATAACCCATGGATTTCGCTTAAAGATCTTAAGGGTTTTACTCGCGAAAGTTCTTGAATTCCCTAGAACATCCTTGAAAATATTTTCTCTTCAGAACGATACTCCACGGACCTGTAGGATGTTACAGCGTATCAGTAATGTAACAAAAATCCATTTATTACGCTTGTAGATCTTAAATTCTCTACTCGCGGAAGTTCTTGGATGACCTAGAACATCTTTGAAAAATAGTTTTCTGTTGCACCATGCTCCATGGATCTGTGGGATGTAACACCGTATCAGTAATGTAGTAACAATTAATTGATTACGCTCGTAGATTTTCAGGCCTGTACTCGCGGAAGTTCTTGGAGGTCCTAGAATATCTTTGGAAAACTACGTCTCTACAGAACTATGCTCTAAGGACCTAGGATGTTGCACCGTATAAGTGATGTAACATTAATCCATCGATTACGCTTGTAGATTTTAAGGCGCTTCGTTGCGAAAGTTTTTGGATAACTCAAGTTCTTGAATAACCTAGAACATCTTTAAATTAGTTCTTTACAAAACCAAACTCCAGGAATCACCTTTAGGAAAACCCACATTTAACCCCTCCTAACCCCCAATTATTAATCCCCCACCACCTCCACACATCCCGTTTGAACCCTGCATACCTCTTACATCACCATTAGGCCGTCCCTTATTTTGCAAAATTTAGAAATGTTATAAGTTCGTTAGCAGAAAATGATCGTTTTAGCTAAAAAATGATCTTGTCAAAATTTGAAGTCCGTATCTCAAGGCTAAGTGGTCCCTCAAGGGGCCTAAAGTTGTCAAAAATTGTATGGGACCAAAAAAACATGAAATTTTTTTCGACAAAAAAAAAACGCTTTTCTACTAAAATCGGTGATTTTAGGACCCTTAAGGGCCAAAAATGTGCTTAGATTTGCGATATCTCTACTCGTTTCCAAGATATTGACAAAAAACGACTGAAAAATTCGCATTTTTGACAATTTTTTTAGTTTCCGAAGGAAACTTAACCTATTTTGTTCAATAACTCAAAAAAGAGTAGAGATATCGCAAATCTAAGCACATTTTTAGCCCTTAAGGGTCCTAAAATCACCGATTTTAATAGAAAAGCGTATTTTTTTGTCGAAAAAAATTTCATGTTTTTTGGTCCCATGCAATTTTTGACAACTTTAGGCCCCTTGAGGGACCACTTGGCCTTGAGATATGGACTTCAAATTTTGACACGATCATTTCTTAGTCAAAACGATCATTTTCCACTAACGAACTTATAACATTTCCAATTTTTGCAAAATAAGGGACGGCCTAATCACCATTCGCCCTCACCTCATACCACTCCTCAACCACCTTGCATTCTTGCAACCCTTCCCCATGAATCCCCTTTCATTATTTTTCCCTTCTGGACGCTTAGCGCGAAAAAGTGTTTGTGTTCCTACAAAAAAGCTGTGATAGCCAATTTTTATACAAAATGGTCAACCTTGACATGCGCTATAACTTTGTTCTCCTATGACCGATTCAGTTGAAAATTTGGGAATGCTTCCTGGAAGTGCTCCAGTCATTCTTCAAGGAACTCCTCTAGAAATTCCTCCAGGGATTTTTCTAAGGATTCCTCCGAGAATTCATGCAGCAATTCTTACAGTAAATTCTCTAGAGATTTCTTCGTTAATTCCTCTACAGATTTCCCAGGAAGTTTGCCAGGGGTTACTCCATGCATTCCTTTAGGAATTCCTCTAGGAAGTCCTTTAGGAATTGCTCTAGGAATTCCTCGAGGAATACATTCAAAGATTCTTCCAGGGATTCTTCCAGGCATTTGTCCAGGTATTCCTACAGGGGTTTGTATAGAGATACCTCCAGGAATTTCTCCAGGCATTCCTCCCAGATTTCATTCAGGAATTCCTCCAGGGACTCCTACAGGAATTCTTTAAGGAATTTCTCTAGGAAGTATACCAGCAATGGGTCCATGAATTTCTCCATAAATTTCTCCAGGAATGATTCCAGGAATTCCTCCAAAAATTCTTACAAAAATTTCTCCTGGAAATCCTCTAGGGATTCCTTCAGACATTCCCCCATAAATTTCTCCCGGAATTTATTCAGAAATTCCTTCAAGAATTCCTCTTGGCATTCCTCCAATGGGGCACGTTCGGTGTAGTACTAGGTTTGTAGTAATGAGCTGAATTTTAGTATGGTGAGAAGGTCAATTCTCCGTTTCTGCAATGAAATGGTGCGAAAAGCGTGGGTATTATGATTCCTTGCCTAATTTGATGCTGTTTGAGCAAAACGTTGAATAACTATGTTGTTTATGTTGCAAGAAATGGAGAAAACAACAACAACGTTGCCCAAAGTTTTGCTCAAACATCATCAAATTAGGCAAGGAATCATAATACCCACGCTTTTCGCACCTTTTCATTGCAGAAACGGAGAATTTACCTTCTCACCATACTAAAATTCGGCTCATTACTACAAATCTAGTACTTCACCGATCTGTCCTATTCCTTCAGGAATATATCCAGGAGTCTCTCCTCCAGTGATTCCTCTAGAGATTTCGCCTGGGATTTCTCTAGGGATTCTTTCAGGGATTCATCTAGCCATTCCCCAAGTAACACAGAAAACATCTTTGAAAATAAAATTTGAAAAAGATGTTGTAATGCTGTACTATAATCGTATTCATACACATCTTGTGTTGAAATCATGTTTTATCTATGTTTGGCAATAACAAGCCACTGAGAATTATTATCAACATCCAGACAAGTTAGAGTAACGTAAATTTTACGTTGATTACCCAACAATTTTGTATCCTCATCATCTTTCAATTGAAGATGTTATGTAGAAAATCAGGAGCACTGAGTTATAACATTTGTACTCACATATGTTACAAATACGTTATTTTTACGTATCAAATACGTTAAATGTTTGAAGTTTGAAGTTTATCAGATCGCTGTTCTGCCAGTTCGTACTTGAACATTATTTATGAAAAATCTTTTGCCTTAATATACTAGGTAATTCAATTATGAGAGCAACTATGACAGCATCCAATACTTATTTTTTTCATTCTTCGCTCTTGATGATGCCGCTATGAACTAGCTAAACACATTGATATATGAATATTATCTAAAAAAAAGTTGGTGGTTGTACAACTCATTTAGAACTGCATGGCTTGCACTTCACTTATACGCCAGTCCTCCTATTACCTAATAATCACTTTAGGTACTTACCTAGCGGCTAAATCACACTTCAAAGCACTGTTTTAACACTAACTGATCCCGAAAAATGTTAGCAAATAATTTTCTCAAATTGGCCCCATGAACTGCACTCTAGCTTTGTTATTGTTATAACTATGTTCAAAACTAGTATCTGAAAACAAAAATTACAACGCTGTTTTCTATTTGTTCAGAATATGTTACTATGATGTTTTATGTATGTATTTTAAACAATTCAAATGGTTTTCATCAAGCATGTTATTAAGATGTACAATTGAAGTAATTTAAACGTATTTTCATATATTTTGATTTTTTTCCTACCAGTCCAGATAAATTACAGTGCCTGCTAAAAGTGTTGCACAAACATTTTTATTAATAGTCGTTTGCTCATCTACATGTTTTTTGCCCGATAAATATTTATCTGGGATGGTTTAAACATTTGATAAAATTATAAAATTATTTTGTCCCTAACGACTAAAATTTCTACAGTCATAAGCACATCACATTTCATAATCAAAAATAGCTTACCAAAACTTCGTACCGGCACTGTGTCAAGTAGCCACCATGTTGCATGTCTGAAAATTTGTTTGAAAAACCTACACAAATCAGAGATATCCCAAAAAAATTTCTTCGTTTTTCCAATCCAATGGAAAGCGAATGAATTCGCTTGTTTCACCATAAATTTTGAATGGCACATGAAATTTTGTCATGGTGACCAAACTTCGAGGATAGATTGCAAATAAAATGTGAGTCATATTTTTTTAAGCCATCAGTAAATGTCACATAATAGGTGGCACATTTATTTGCATAGTGTGCGTTTGATAAATTAGGATTTTGCTACTAGCAACAAGTCATAACGATGTTGCTGGGAACGTATTCAATACTTTATTTTATGTTATATGAATGTATTGAAAAACATCTTTAGTAACATCAAAGATGTTTTATAAGCCGCCATTTTTTGCGCTTTTTCGGTGATATAAGTGTATGAAAATAAGTTTTTCATATTCGGAAGAAAACTTTGACGTTTGTATGAAACACGTAATATATACATTAATGTAACAAGTTGTGTTACTTGGGTCCTTCAAGCATGCATTCATTCTTCAAGGACTTCTGTACGGCATTTCACAAGGAATATCTCCAGAGATTCCTCCAGGAATCACTTCAGGGATTCCTACAGGGATTTCAGCAGAAATTTCATCAGGAATTATTTCAAGAATTCCTTCAGAAATTCGTCCGAGGATTTTTTCTGGAATTCCTCCAGAAATTTCTCTAGGAATTCCTTCTGAAATTCATTTACGAATTCTTTCAGGAATTTCTCTAAGGATTTCTTCAGAAATTACTCCAAGCATTCCTCCCAGAATTTCTCAAGAGATTCTTCCTGAAATTCCTCCAAGGATTCCGCTAAGATTTTGAGCACAAGTTCCTCCAGGCATTTCACCAAGATTTCCTCCAGAGATTTCTTCAGGAATTCTTCCAAGGATTGCTTCGGCAATTCTTCCAGGGGTTTTACCCAGAATTCCTCAAGAGATTTCTGCAGGAGATCCTTCAGGAAATCATTCAGGGATTCCTCCAGAAATTATTTCAGAGATTGCTCCAGGAATTCATCCAGGAGTTTCACCTGGAAATCCTCCAGGAATTACTTCAGAAATTTCTCCAATCATTCTTCGAGGCATTTTTTCAGTAATTCCTTCAGTGCCTTCTTCAGGAATTCCTCTAGAAACTGTACCTTGAATATCTCCAGAAATTTCCCTTTCGGTAGAGACTTCTTCAGAAAGTTATTCAGGGATTCTTCTAAGAATGCCTCTAGAGATTCCACCAGAGTTTCTTCAGGAATTTTTTCATGTATTCCTTTAGGAGTTTCTTTCAGTATTCCTTTAGAGATTCCTCCCAGAATTCTTCCAAGGATTGCTTCAGGAATCCATCCGGGAATATCTTCGGGGGTTCCTCCAGAAAATTTTACAGGTATTCTTCAGAAATTCCTCAAAGAATTCCTTTTCTAGGGATTTTTCCAATAATTCCTCCAAGGTTTCCTCCAGGATTTTTTCCCAGATTTACTCTACGGATTCCTCCAGGAACTCATCCAAAATCTCCCTCAGAGGTTTCTCCAGGAATTGCTTCAAGGGTTCCTCCAAGAATTCCTCCAGGAATTCCCCCAAAAGTTCCTCCAATTGATTGATTGATTGATTTGTCTTTATTTAAGAAACTTTCAGCCCTTGGCTGGTTCGTTTCTAAGTTCCTCCAAGGATTCCTCCAGAAATTTCTCCAGGAATCCACGAATTCTTCCTGGGATTCATCCAGGTATTCCTCCAGGGATTGTTCCAAAAATTCTTCATGTGAATAATCGAGGATTTCCTCTAGAGGTTTCGTAAGAATTTCCTCTTGGGATTTCTTAAAAATGTATTCAAGCGGTCCTGTATAAATTTAAGAAATCCTACCATAATTTTTCCTAGAATCCAAGATTTTTTTCCAGGATTATCTGAAGATTTTTATGAATTACTGCAATGATTTCTAATGATATGGATGTTGATGATTTCTTGAAGAAGTCCTCATGTGATTTGTTTTGGAATTCTATAATATAATAAAAAAAGCGCCTTAGCGCCTGCTAAGGATTTCCTTTAGGAATTAATCCTGCGGTTCTTTAAGGAATGTATCCTGACATTCTTTTCTTTTTCCAAGCGACCCTTCAAGAAGTTTTTCGATTGATTTTTCCAGCACTCTCGGAGTTTTTTCAGGTATGTTCTGAGGGTGTTTCGAAAGTCCTTCAGGGATTTTTCTAGAAGTTTGTCACAGGTTTCCTCCAACGATTGTTTCAGGTACCGTGATTTCAGATGAAACTGATCACTTCTCGCAGTTTTTGGCGCCTTATTTTTGAATATTTATTGCTATGGTTGAACTCAATGCTTTAAAATAAGTTCGCCCATGGATTTCATCAGCTTGAAACTTCTACTGCAATTTGTTTTATTCTAATAAATATCATTGGAAATTAAAAAAACAATTATTTTATTTATTTTTGAATGCAAATTTTATAAGCTATATTCTTCAAGGTATCTTCTGATTTTTTTTGAGGTGGAAAATGTCTTCCATTTTTGCAGAAACCATTTTTTTGTGAGATTTTGTTCAAAAATGGTTTCTGCAAAAACGAAAAACATTTTCCACTACGAAAAAAACATCCTCTACATGTGTACGAAAACCGATTTCGAAAAAATTGCATCGTTATTTAATAAAATATCAAAAACCAAAAAGTGAGGAAATGCTTCCAGTTTCGCCTTAAGGGCAAACGTCTTAAAGTCCTTGTTCAACATTGCATCAGAACATTAAATGCTCAAATCTTATGAAGTAAGTTTCAAGCAGAAGTTATATTTTTATTTTGCTCTTCCTCTTTTCTAATATGCTTATAATAAGAAGGTCCATTGCGTTGGTTTTTTTTTTCATGAAATTTGTGCGCCTAAAATCGTGAGTAGCAGTTATATTGAGATTCTTATGAGCTTGCCCTTAAGTCCTTCTGAACTTGATGTTGGTAATAATCCTGCAATTCCTTCTGGTACTTTGGTGTTGCTCGTACTATTGCGTGTGGGATCCGAGCAAAAGGGCATACCTTACAAATACCATGCAATGAGCAACATGTGCTCTAATACCTAAAATTGTTGTTGCTGCGTTATTCTACGAAATGTTATGAGAACATCACAATAACAGTTAGAGGTATTGTTGTAGTATTTGTTGGTTTCCCAGCCAACCAGCCATATGCGTGAATGCCTCCATTTAGGCGCATGTAAAATGTACGCATATCGGCTCCACTTTAACATCTTATACAACATCCTATGTGATGACTGTTTGACTGGGTTGACGGTGAAAATAACCGAAGAACAAGATTTGCCATTACATCATGAAGTCATCGAACAAATGAAACATTCAATAACAAGAAATGTTATTAGTTTGTTATTCAATAACTTTGGAATAACAAATACAGCACTTGAATTTTTAGGTATGCATTCATTATTGAAATAACAAGACTTGTTATTTTCTAGGTGTTATTTATACAAAATTTTGGTATTTATTTTTGTTATTTTTCCTCTTATTACCTCCTAATGAAGGGCATATCAAGGTATGGTAGTATTTAAGATAAATACCTAGATATGTTATTCACTTGTTATTTTCTTCTGCTCGGGATGTTAAATTCCTTCTGAGCATTTTTCAGCAATTTCTTCTGACATTCTTCCAAAGAATACGGAAAAGAGACTCAGGCAATTGAGCTTCGTTTCCCCCTTGTGTTCACTGGTGTGATGGGCTTTTTTCGATTCCCGTGTAATTCAGTTCGGGCGCTGGGCTAGCGATAACGATCCGTCACTACAAGAAGAGACTCAGGCAAGCGGAATTTGTTCTCCCCTTGTGTTAGCCGGTTTGATGATCTTTTTTTTGCTAGAATTTGTCTAAAGAGAGTATTATATACTCATGTACTGTATATACTCATCTCAGATCATAATCTTATAGAAATGCAAATAAAAATATTCCCGGAAAGATCTTTGTAAACTTAAAACTACAACTGGAGAAAATCCTCGAGGTATCATTGTAGAAATTCCTGAAGAAAATTCCTTGAGAAATTCTTGAAAAATTTCTTGGAGATATTCCCGGAGAATAAATAATGGAATCGCTGGAAAAATCTTTGAATTCACCTTAGTGAATTCCTGGACAAATCACTGGAATGTATTAAAAAATAAATTTCTGCAGGAATTCAAGAAAGAATTTCTACACGGTCAGAAAATTCACTCATTTTTAAGCTTAAGTGGGACAACGCTGGCCCAAGTGTGAAAATCTCATCATCTTAAGCCGTATAAAGCCGTATAAAAATCCAACCAATTTCAGGAGAGTCCTGACAGGGATTCCAGGAGAGTCCTGACAAAGATTTCAGGAGAGTCCTGATAAGAATTCAAGGAGAGTCCTGACGGGGATTCCAGGAGAGTCCTGACAGGGATTCCAGGAGAGTCCTGACAGGGATTCCAGGAGAGTCCTGACAGGGATTCCAGGAGAGTCCTGACAGGGATTCCAGGAGAGTCCTGACAGGGATTCCAGGAGAGTCCTGACAGGGATTCCAGGAGAGTCCTGACAGGGATTCCAGGAGAGTCCTGACAGGGATTCCAGGAGAGTCCTGACAGGGATTCCAGGAGAGTCCTGACAGGGATTCCAGGAGAGTCCTGACAGGGATTCCAGGAGAGTCCTGACAGGGATTCCAGGAGAGTCCTGACAGGGATTCCAGGAGAGTCCTGACAGGGATTCCAGGAGAGTCCTGACAGGGATTCCAGGAGAGTCCTGACAGGGATTCCAGGAGAGTCCTGACAGGGATTCCAGGAGAGTCCTGACAGGGATTCCAGGAGAGTCCTGACAGGGATTCCAGGAGAGTCCTGACAGGAATTCCAGGAGAGTCCTGACAGGGATTCCAGGAGAGTCCTGACAGGGATTCCAGGAGAGTCCTGACAGGGATTCCAGGAGAGTCCTGACAGGGATTCCAGGAGAGTCCTGACAGGGATTCCAGGAGAGTCCTAACAGGGATTGCAGGGAAATCCTGACAGGGATTCCAGGAGAGTCCTGATAGGGATTCCAGGAGAGTCCTGGCAGGGATTGCAGAAAGTCCTGACAGGGATTCCAGGAGAGTCCTGACAGGGATTCCAGGGGAATCCTGAAAGGGATTCCAGGGGAATCCTGATAGGGATTCCAGGGAAATCTTGACATTGATTCCAGGGGAATCCTGACAGGGATTCCAGGGGAATCCTGAAAGGGATTCCAGGGGAATCCTGATAGGGATTCCAGGGGAATCTTGACATTGATTCCAGGGGAATCCTGACAGGGATTCCCGTAGAGTCCTGACAGGGATTCCCGGAGAGTCCTGACAGGGATTCCAGGAGAGTCCTGACAGGGATTCCAGGAGAGTCCTGACAGGGATTCCAGGAGAGTCCTGACAGGGATTCCAGGAGAGTCCTGACAGGGATTCCAGGAGAGTCCTGACAGGGATTCCAGGAGAGTCCTGACAGGGATTCCAGGAGAGTCCTGACAGGGATTCCAGGAGAGTCCTGACAGGGATTCCAGGAGAGTCCTGACAGGGATTCCAGGAGAGTCCTGACAGGGATTCCAGGAGAGTCCTGACAGGAATTCCAGGAGAGTCCTGACAGGGATTCCAGGAGAGTCCTGACAGGGATTCCAGGAGAGTCCTGACAGGGATTCCAGGAGAGTCCTGACAGGGATTCCAGGAGAGTCCTGACAGGGATTCCAGGAGAGTCCTAACAGGGATTGCAGGGAAATCCTGACAGGGATTCCAGGAGAGTCCTGATAGGGATTCCAGGAGAGTCCTGACAGGGATTGCAAGGAAATCCTGACAGGGATACCAGGAGAGTCCTGACAGGGATTCCAGGAGAGTCCTGATAGGGATTCCAGGAGAGTCCTGGCAGGGATTGCAGAAAGTCCTGACAGGGATTCCAGGAGAGTCCTGACAGGGATTCCAGGAGAGTCCTGACAGGGATTCCAGGAGAGTCCTGACAGGGATTCCAGGAGAGTCCTGACGGGGATTCCAGGAGAGTCCTGACAGGGATTCCAGGAGAGTCCTGACAGGGATTCCAGGAGAGTCCTGACAGGGATTCCAGGAGAGTCCTGACAGGGATTCCAGGAGAGTCCTGACAGGGATTCCAGGAGAGTCCTGACAGGGATTCCAGGAGAGTCCTGACAGGGATTCCAGGAGAGTCCTGACAGGGATTCCAGGAGAGTCCTGACAGGGATTCCAGGAGAGTCCTGACAGGGATTCCAGGAGAGTCCTGACAGGGATTCCAGGAGAGTCCTGACAGGGATTCCAGGAGAGTCCTGATAGGGATTCCAGGAGAGTCCTGGCAGGGATTGCAGAAAGTCCTGACAGGGATTCCAGGAGAGTCCTGACAGGGATTCCAGGAGAGTCCTGACAGGGATTCCAGGAGAGTCCTGACAGGGATTCCAGGAGAGTCCTGACAGGGATTCCAGGAGAGTCCTGACAGGGATTCCAGGAGAGTCCTGACAGGGATTCCAGGAGAGTCCTGACAGGGATTCCAGGAGAGTCCTGACAGGGATTCCAGGAGAGTCCTGACAGGGATTCCAGGAGAGTCCTGATAGGGATTCCAGGAGAGTCCTGGCAGGGATTGCAGAAAGTCCTGACAGGGATTCCAGGAGAGTCCTGACAGGGATTCCAGGGGAATCCTGAAAGGGATTCCAGGGGAATCCTGATAGGGATTCCAGGGAAATCTTGACATTGATTCCAGGGGAATCCTGACAGGGATTCCAGGGGAATCCTGAAAGGGATTCCAGGGGAATCCTGATAGGGATTCCAGGGGAATCTTGACATTGATTCCAGGGGAATCCTGACAGGGATTCCCGTAGAGTCCTGACAGGGATTCCCGGAGAGTCCTGACAGGGATTCCAGGGGAATCCTGACAGGAATCGTCCAATCAGCTGTAACCCTCTCGAAACTGACACACCGATACAAGGTTCTCATTTTTTGACCAAAGTTTATTAGAATCGAGCGTTGAAGAAGGTCCGATCCAAGCACCGAAACGTCGGCGAAGATTAGGTTGAATCAAAGCTTTTATTTAAGACTGCACAGCCGAAAAACAACATTTCGTAATACCAACAGTTACATTTTAAAGCTTGAATCATAAATTTAAATTGTAGAATGTTTATGAATGTTTACAGGTTTACAAGATGAATCAAAATCACGTTGCTTTTAATTTTTTTCCATAAACAAAAACTTCCTCCTTTCACTACGCTGGAGATAACGAGGTATCATAACTTCCAATTCGTAGATAAACTTGTATGATACAACATTTTCATGAATCCACGCTTTTCAGAGCCATTCTACTGAGTCCGCTTCCCTAACGATCGCGCTAGATTATCAGAAAATCACCTTGATTTCATAAGAAAACATTACAACAAACACAAATCAATCGAATTATCATTTACTCACCTTTCCAGGAAGTATCCTTCCGCGAAAATCAGCTCAATCTGAACAGCTTACCGTTCCCCCAATATTGATTCTTTTCCTCTAGTTTCCTTCCTTTTACAAACCACCCCAAAATTCACTCTCTTCCGGTTGTTTCTTTCACCCCTGCCACTCCGCCCTTCTTGGAAGTGACAAACTACAATACCATAACACACAATTCACAAGCACCTCGCGACTGAAGCCACGCTGACTGGCTCGGTGATATCGATGTCGGTCGTCGACTATGATGATGGCACAAATCGAGCTCAGGAAGCAAAAGGCCATTCAAACCCATAATATTTAGTAGACGCAAAGGCGCGGGCCAACAACGACAACGACGGCCAGGGTGAGCAGGGTGCCATTTTTATCACTTTTCCTTTTCACACAGCGAGCTTCAACTTTCAAGCTTATCACGGTTGGCGACTTCCGACGGATTTTTTTTTCCCGCGCGCGCGTACCTTTCTTCCGGAGTTTTCCCTGATCAGCTGGTTCACGGCCGCTGCTGGCTGGTGATGATCCCTCCTTTCTTTGCTGGCGGTTGATGGTTGAACGACGACGGCAATGACAACAATAACGCGCGGGGCACACAAAAAGAAAGATTGTTACACAGAAATTCACTCAGGAGATTTTCCTCGTTGCCCTCTCAACCGTTGCGTTGGTCGTTACCCTTACCACACTCTTGACGTGCGACGATTTCCTTCCTATTCAACAATGGGGAATGATTTTTTCTTAGGCAGGGCCAATCAATCGATTTTCCACAGCTGTTTCCGCCTTTGTCTCGTTGTTGGTTCACATTTTTTAATTTAAATCACAATGACGCAAAAAAATCGGTTTTCGCAGATTTTCCTTTGGTTCCGTTTGTCTCAGAGTTACTTGGCAGACGGTTATTTTTTTTTTTCTCCCAGTCTTGTCGTCAATGGTTTTTTCTTGGTCCTCGGATGAGCTGAGAAGTTTCAAGCGGAAAATTGATTTCAAGAGCACTTGTCGAGTGCAAAATGATTCAAAGTTTAATTGTTGTCTGTTTTTGCTTGCTGTTCTGCTGAATGAGTCGTTTGGAACTGAAAATAGAGGGTGAGAAGTTGAGAATTAATCATTAGCGCCAGAGATTAAGATTTTTAAAGCTATATGCTGTCTTTGAGGCGTAATTGAAAACCAAGAACATCTTGATCGCCATGAAGTTTGGAGAAACGAAATAATTGACATCCCAAGAAACGATTATAACTTTAAGAAATGTTTCTAACAGCTGTGTTGTTAAGCCTTAAGTCGAACTATATTTGGTTTAGTTGAGATGAAACTGTTGTTCAACTCTTGTTAGCCCAGAAAAGAAGAATCCGTTCAACTTCAGCCGTTCTATAAGCATTGTAAATATTATGTTGATTCAATGATCGTTGCATCATTATACGGCTGTTGTTCACCGTTCAACCCGTTTGCTATTTACAAGAAAAATCAGGAACCTTTCTTCAACGTTTATTAAACCAAGTCGTATGATGTATTTTTTTTTATAATCGTCTATTAAAGGTTTTAGAAACTATTAAATCAAATTTGCAGCCGCGTTCATTATAACAAGCTTTCTACGACAATTATTCCACCACAATACAATCAAAATTTGGCAACAATCTCAATTTTAATATTTGACTGAACGAATGTTGTAAAAAAGTTTCTTAAACGTTACTTCAATATCGCTCTATAAATAAATCAGCAAAAAGATATTTTTTGTTTTACATATTTCTTATCTGAAAATTTTGAAACAACTTTTTATGGCTATATTACCTGCATGAATTACAGTTTTATGATAGAACTCACATCATTGACAAGGCTCGAACTCGGGACCTTCTGATTCACTGTCGTCTGCATCTGCTCTTCTCCAATCAGGATTGCATGGATCGGAAGATTTAAAGCAGTATTTAAACATTGAATCGAATACGGTGCCGTTCATACGTTGCTTAAACATCGCTTAAGTTTTGTTTTTCGACTAGTTGTCGACATGAACATTGAAGTTTTTTTGTATCTGTATTAACGAGATTTTTAGCCCTGGGCTAGTTCATCTCGGGACCCACGCTTTACTTCCCATCCAAAGGAAGAATTCTCATTTTGCGAGTTTGTCGGGAGTGGGATTCGATCCCAGGTCCTCGGCGTGATAGTCACGTGCTTTAACCATCGCACCAGATCCGCTCCACAACATTGAAGCTGATTAATGATTGATCAATCATATCCGCAACGGTTGTTCATGTGTTACCAAATGCTTGGAAACAAGTGTGCAGCCCAGGACAGGGTTTCCAGGGGTGTTGTAAGGCTAGGGATAGTTCTTCTCATTCTTGAAATACATGTAGGTTAGTTTTTTTTCACCAAATTAAAGTAGATTTTGCTGTGGCACACACAATATTTGTAAATATTAACCTAAAATATCAACTATATAAATAATTAAACAGAAAATCAAAAATAAAATATTCTCCGTGTAAATAATTATCTATGCTATAAAATACTCCCTCGTCGTTACGTCAACTTTGACTCTCTATGGTTGTCATCACTGCTTCGCCGGATGGAGTGGAGGAGGGAGAGTTGAAAAGGAGTGAGAGAGAGAGGGAGGGAAGGTAGATGATGGGATTGAAAAAGAACGAGGAGAAGTGTGTGAACCTTGAAGCAAAGCGGATCGCTGTTAGCTCCGTCCAAAAAAACCAAAGTTCCGAAGAACGTGGGAAGCCGAAAAGAGTGAGTGCCTGTCCCCCGAAGACCATCCTAGGACGCGTGGACCATTAGGGGCGATCCGGAGTACGAGGTCCGAGTCGGAGGACGCCATTTGACGTATTGGATTTGGGACCTCCTGGTACCCACGGCCACGCCGAGATACACCTCGTGGACAGAC
The DNA here is from genome assembly GCF_035046485.1 of Aedes albopictus. NCBI lineage: Eukaryota > Metazoa > Arthropoda > Insecta > Diptera > Culicidae > Aedes > Aedes albopictus. Next base: position 353,516,319 of record NC_085138.1, read on the forward strand.
ATCAGGCATACGGCGAGTTCCGGGCTGGTGGTTCCTGTGCGTGACGCCAATTGCCAGCCCACACGCCGCGTGTAGCACTGGCCACAGTTTTGGCGGTGAGGGTCAAGTAACCAACATCCTATGCGCCACTGCGCCGTGAGCGAGCCCGGGAACGTCGAGTTTCAACCTCCCCGAACCACCCCCGCGTTTTCGACGACCGATCAAGCCTCAACATCACCGGGTAGCTTCTCCTGAACACTTCGCCCAAGCCGCCCAGTACCATCAGGGCGATAGACCTGCCAGCACCAGCTGACCTCCCCTCTCCTTCATCAGCCTGTACCACCATGGGCCCCATCAGCAGCAGAACGGCCGCAACGAGTATGACTTCCCCTTATGTAAGTTTAAATAAATAGGGTATGTGTTCCATCATTAATCTCACGCTCCCATATTTATCCTATTCGAAAACAAGCGATTGCGGCACCGATTGATTCCGTTCTTTTTGTTTTCATGGGTGCTCACTTCTAACAAAAAATACAAAAATAAGAAACAAAACAAACAGCGCTTCAATCCTTTGTTTTTCGTAGGATGAAAATGGGAACCAATACCCTAGATGTCTAAGCTAAATTGTTGTGTCTGTGCCATCATTTAAACTGGAAAAGGTCCGTGGATGTCCTGTGTTGGTCTGCTCTTGTTTCCCTATCGTTTGGTGTAGTTGGTGTCCGCTCGAAGCAAGTAGGTGGCGAACCTGAGATTGGAGCCCTGAGCTAGTCAATTCTTACACGTGTAAATAAACTTTTTTGTAAGCTTTGTTTATCAGCAGTGCTACTGGAGCCTAATAGTAGCTGTGAAATCAGTTCGCTACGGTGCGACGTTGTTTTGCAAATTCGGTGATCTTTCAAACATAGTTTTCATTTCTCATGCCCAAAAAAGTAAGTTGTGTTTAGTTTTCAGAACATTCATTTCGTGTACGAAAGAAAAATGTGTCACCCTGCTGTTAATCTCCTGACAAAAAGTGGATCCTGAACCCGGTCAAGATAGAAACAAGTAATGATGAAGGAACCAGGGGGGAAACTTCTAGACGCTGCTTGTTAAAGGAGCCAGTTGCCGTTTTCAAGCTCGGTGGATTTGCTGTTGTTGATCAGTGTAGTGTTAAGGCAAGTCGTGATGTTTTTTAAGTGTAATACAATTATTTAGAGCTGTTGCAAGGCTCCTGTTGGATGTAGAATAATTTGCAACTGTGTTTACAAATGTAAACATGGCGAACAATGGCAATTAAGAGCACTGCTTATCAGTAGGTGAACAGAACGATTAAGCTACTCTTGTTAACCGTTATGTGTCCGACAAACTTTTTGCTTTTTTCTACACCATGCTATTTAAATGGGCGCTGGGTACCCGGGCACCCTGTCGGCCACATAAGGGTTAACCTATTTTTAAGCGACTTGTTCCACTGTGAATTATATGTGGAATAATGGCATCTAAATCGTCAAACACAGCTTGTCTTCGCACATTATTAAAACATTATTGACCTATAGATGAAAATTCCTAAACAACATTTCTTAAACTTCTGTTCGATCAGTTGTTCAATTTACATAAATATGATAAACAGAAGTGCTATTTAAACTGTTTGAAATATTTGTTCGGCTCTTTTTTCAACACATACCCTTATTTAACTGTCGGTGCTTTCGTAGAACATTTGTTAAACTGGCATGCTTATTATGATTTCGAATTGTTACTAGGGATACCAGTGGTTCTTATGCCGAATTTGGATATGGGTTACGTTCATATGTATTCATTTAACCTTCATCAAGCAAATCAAAAGGTATTTTCTATTTTAAGATGTTCTAGGTATTCCAAAATGTCCTATAGTCAAGTCCTTCAAATCTACCAGAATAATTTTATATGTTACCGTCGTGCGGGGCTACTTTTGAAATGCGGGGCTACTTTGGACACTTTTGAATATGGATTTTTTGAATCCAAAATATGGTTCAAATCTGCTTGATGTCTTTGGGATTATTATGAAGCAATAGTTTTCCCTTCATTTGGTTGAAATTATTTTTTAAACAGGCCGTTTATTGCTTGTCAGGACGCGAAAAAACATCGAATAAACCAATTAAATATTCATAACGTATCAGAACATTTGGTATGTAAGCATTGTTTCCACAGTTCATAAATTTCAAAGGGTTGATCAATTCATTCAAAATGTATCAACGTAGCATATACAATCGAATATTTGTATCGTTACACATTATAAATGACCGTTTCACCTAAATAAAGGATTGATGGACCCTTTTTTCAGGCTATCTATATAGCAATATCGCGCTGCTCATAATACCAAAGGTAGCATAGAACCATCTTTAACCTTTCAGTACTCGCGCCAATTTTTGTAACGCGAGCAGTCGCGCGTTGTACTTTGTACAACACCCATACATTCTGAAATATCTAAGGATCCTGATTGTTTAGAAAAGGACTGTCTTTGGAAAAGTTGTTGTAAATTTCATGGGCTACTGGATGCAGACAAAGTTGAATCGTAATACGTCCACTAGGCGGCGCTAGTGAGCAATATCATGTTATATCTTATATCTCAGGATCCTGATGTCTTAGAAAGATGGTGTCTTCAGCAAAGTTGTTTGGTAAGTCAACGGCTTACAGATTATTGGCCGTTTAATTGGAAATTCCACCGTTAGGCGGCGCTAGTGAGCAAATAAACTTTATATCCTATGTATCTCGGGATCCTGATTACTTAGACAGATGGTGTCTTCGACAAAGTTGTTTGGTAGGTCAAGGACTTACGGATGATTCGCAGTTTAATTTGAAATTTCACCACTAGGCGGCGCTAGTGAGCAATTTCATGTTATATCTTATATCTCAGGGTCCTGATGTCTTAGAAAGATGGTGTCTTCGGCAAAGTTGTTTGGTAGGTAAGCGGCTTACAGATTTTTGTCCGTATAATTGGAAATTCCACGACTAGGCGGCGCTAGTGAGCAAATAAACTTTATATCCTATGTATCTCGGGAACCTGATAACTAAGAAAGATGGTGTCTTCGACAAAGTTGTTTGGTAGGTCAAGTACTTACGGATGATTCGCAGTTTAATTTGAAATTTCATCACTTGGCGGCGCCAGTGAGCGCGTAAATATTATATATTATGTATCTCTGGACCCTCATTACTTAGAAAGATAGTGTCTTCGACAAAGATGTTTGGTATATCAAGAGCTTATAGATGAGTGACAGTTTGATTTCAAATGCCACCACTAGGAGGCGCTAGTGAGCATGTAAATTTTTAATCTCATGTAGCACAGGATCCCGATTAAAAAGGCACGGGACACCGTTTTCAGCCAGAGGCTGTACAGACTGAACAAAACTTAACACTAGACCATGGACACGACATATATTACATGCACCAGTGGATAGCATGGTGCGGTTACACAATTGGTAACGCTAACCGAACGGTTACTCAGAAAGATGGTGTCTTCGGCAAAGTTGTTTGGTAGATCAAAGACCAAATGGAGGAAAAATTACCTCTCGTGCCGACCTTCTAAAAGATCGAAAACTTACAGATAGTTGTCCGTTTGAATCGTAGTTTCACCACTAGATGATGCTAGTGAACATAAAAAATGTATATGCAATAGTTCTCAGGATCCTGGTTGCTAGAAGAGAGATGATGGTTTCGGCAAAGTTGTCAAATAGGTTAAGTGCATTTGGTTGATGGGTCGTTGAAATCAATATTTCGCCAGTAAGTGGTGCTAATGAGTATGCAATTTTTATATCTTATATATCTCCGAGTCTGATTACCTGGGAAGTTGATATCTTTGGCAAGGTTGGTTGGTAGATCAGAAGACACCTGCTTTTTAAGTAATCAGGATCCTGAGACATATGAGTTATAACGCCACCTAGATGTGGAGTTTCAAATCATACGGCTCTTCATCAGTTAGTGTTCGATCTACTAAACAACTTTGCTGAAGACATCATCTTTCTAAGTAATCAGGATCTCGAGATGTATGAGTTATAATATTTGAGTACTCACTTGCGCCACCTGGATGTGGAATTCCACATCATACTTGTCTTCATCAGTAAGTGTTTGATCTACTAAACAACTTTGCAGAAGACACCATCTTTCTATGTAATCAGGGTCCTGAGATGTATGAGTTATAAAATTTCAATGCCCACTAGCGCGACCTAGATGTGGAGTTTCAAACCAAACGGCTCTCCATCAGTTAGTGTTTAACCAACCAAACAACTTTGCCGAAGACACCATCATTCTAAGTACTCAGGATCCTGAGTTATATGTGATACAAAAATTACATGCTCACTAGCGCCGCCTATCGGTTGAAATCTGAATTTCTCAGATCACCTCGCGAAGGCCCTTGATATCTCAAGTAACTTTGCCGAAGACACCATATTTCCAGATCATTTAGATTTTGAAATATACTAATTCACATTCAACTGTCTATCTTATCTTAAATATAGTACGTTCTTCATATTGCGATTTTCAATTTTCCGCATTATAAGGAGTTATACTGTTTTCAAAAAAGGTCTTATAATATTCCAAATAAGATTCCTGTAGAATACATTTGGGGTTGACATCGATAGAAAAGATGGTTTCAAAGTAATAGTCGATAATTCTCATGTGTTGTACAAAGTACAACAGCGCGATTAACGGAAGGTTAAACGCATATTTTTATTGAAATCATCTCTGATATAAACTACAATATAGGTACAAAGTTGTTTTCTAAATAACCCTGGAATTTGAAATGCAATTTTGTTATAGATAGAAATGTCCAAAGTAGCCCTCATCCGGTTCCATATGAGATGTGTCCGATTGGTGTATGAACAACTTTTTTATTTATTGATGGATTTAGTTAAAATTTTGCATACATCCTACATTCATACTCACGATTATTGTGTGTAAAAATTGTTGAAATTCATTCACTACTCTGGAAGTTATAATGTCATAAAGTTGAAGAACCATGAAAAAGTGTAAAAAGAAGCCCCGCACGACGGTATCGCCATGCTATTATTCATTGTAAAATCTACTGGGATCCGTGAAGCTCTCGAAATCTTTAACCCGAGAGCGGTCGCGTCGTGTACTGAGTATACGCACCATGATAAATGCACGCTTTTGGTACACAGCGTGAGCGTGGCGTCGTTGCAGGTAGTCAAAGACGCGACTGCTCGAAGCTTAATTTAATTCATACCTGGTGGGATGACCCACTCCCGAAAAACTCACAAAGATATTATTATAAACCTTCAGGGCATTCAGGGTCGTCCAAACTGTTCTTTAATGAAGTCCTTCAAATCTGAAAGAATAACTTTTTGTGTTTTGGCCATAAATAATACCATTACATAATCTCCGGGGATCCATGAAGCTCTTGAAATCTGAAATGAGGTGACCATTTTGTCGATTTTGAGCTGAGCATAACAAAATATTCTTCAGGTTTCAAGCTTTCAGAAACTTTTTTAAGATTATTTTTACGATGATTAGAAAACTTACAATGAATCGTAGAAAATTGAGTCGATTTTGAAACTCCATACATTTTGTATGGGATGAAAAATTGGTGAAAAACGTTGAACCTCATCTACTCGAAAATGGGTTTTTGTCGTTAACCCTTCAGCACGCGCGCTGTTGTAAAAAGTACAACACTACCAAAAAACCTCGCTCGTCGTATACAGCGCGCGCGCGGTGCAGTTTCGGTTGCTTGATGGCGCGCGTCCTGGAAGGTTAACACCCCTTTGCTTCTAACCCCGTCAAATGTCATTTAGAAACACTATAGGGATATTCCATGTCAGCAAAACTACCTTGGAGTTCAGAACTTCAGATTTACCCTCGTAACAGTAATCATATCTGCTATACTGAGTATCGTTGCATAATCAACCGCGGTTACTGTACCAACCTGAAGTCCACTAGATATTAAGTTATGGACATCCCTAAGCTCTACCCACGATCTACGGTCTCTACCATCGTGGACTAGATGCTACGGTCTCTACCATCGTGGACTAGATGCTGACCAGGCACTTGGCAAACCGCCATGAACACCAACACTTGGCGACAACGAACTTTGGACGACGAGCATACAGTTGCTGACAACGCAGTCAGCAATCCACCATGAGGACCGACCGTTGGCAACATCGAAGCCCCGAGCGACGCGTGTCAATGCCCCTGGAACGGCAACGGTCACCAATACTTCGATCGACGCAACCCAGGCCAACGTCATCCGATGGCCTTTCGCTGATGCCAGCAAGATTCTCATCAAGCCCCCCACGCAGGTGCGCCCTCAGCCCAGGTGGTCGAGGCCAGTCAGTCAGTAGGAAACCTTGAGTGCGAGCAGTTAGAAGTTCTAAGTGAAGTCTGATAGAAAAGTGTGGCCTTCAGCCGTAGGAAAGACTTATGTAGCAAGTGAAAAATGAATGATTAATAAAATTCGGGACTTAGTGTTCATAAGTGAAGAAAAAGATTTCTTTTTAAAAAGTCAGATGTGAAGTCCCGTACATTTGTATTATTATAGACCATTGGGGCATTCACGGTCGTCAAAATTACCCTGAAGCTTAGGTTTTTACTGTAACAGTAGTTATTTTCAAAAATAACTCGAGCAGAAACGAATAACTGAAACATAACTGCAGCATACAAAAGTGGGGTATCATACCAAGACAAGGTAGGGTAGTGGAGGTGTTTTGGCTCTGGCAGGTATTTTGGCCCATTCAGGGAGTTTTATTACATTTATTATATAATCTCTACTAAATCTTAATATTTTTTTGAGTGGAACACGAAAAGTATTCAAATTTATAGTGACCTTCGTGTTGGATGTCAGTTAAATATGCTGTTTAGTATAAAAAATTGAAAAAATGTTATCACTTCCAATGAAACGCACGGAAAAACACCAAAAACAAGGAAGGTGTAAGCTTCGAAGTGGTATTATATTTTAGAATTGAACATTTATTTCATGTGAATGTAGTTAGGACCTGCTCATAGCTCAAAATAAACTGTTCTTAAGCTAGGTGGCGCGATAATATTTACTAAAATGGTGGTTTTAGGTATGGCCAAAATATGTTCAACATAATCAGATGGGAACGTACTTTGAACCACCTGTCAGATTCATTTCTCCAGTTCCTTCTAAAGGGAGAAAACATTCATGACAACGTAATGTACTCTGAAAAAAGATAAATAGAATACGTTGGGGCCTCCCGTGACCTGGGTTGTTATACGTTTATTTTATAATGAGATTGTCATGGGCAGTGCTGAAAAATTCATTTCGTCATTTCTAAATTCAATCACCTACAGCTCATTATGCAAGAAAGTCCGATATTTTTCGAATATTTCTGGTAAATGTCACGAACTACCTTCGAAAAATGCAAATGATATTCACGGTGAAAATCATTTGGCATTTTTCAAAGGTAGGCCGTGACATTTACCCTAAATATCACTAGTTTACAGCATTTTTGAACTCGGTAAGCTGATGATCATTTTTGGTGTAGAATCATGCCCTGAGTTCGAAAACGCGAAGGAAAAAAATTACAGTAGAGCGGATTTTTTTTCGACTTTCCATACAAGGTTGATGATTTGAAATCGACTTTTGTTCTATTTTTAAGCAACGTCGCTCACTTCACACATCTCATTCTCCGCAATCAATGCTCCGATTGAGCTGAATTTTTTACTGTAACTCACCTACATATGAAATGTCAAATTAACGTTGAGAAAGAATTTTTAGATTGTTTTTTGCTTATTGAAAAAATTACATTTCTTCATATATTTTTGGAAATTTGGCTAAAATTTAAGGAGATTGTCCCTAAAACTCGCCAATATCTTGAATTTTATCAATCTGACGCAAAACCTGCATTCAGATGATCGAATGGTATTGTATTCAGCTTTTAATTTATGGAAAAAGATTTAAAATTGGTTGAACAAAACGCAAGATATTTGAATTTTGGTAAATTTCAAATTTTTAAAAGTTGTAAAACTCAATATTGAGCTAAAACTTAAAAACTGCTCTACTTAAAATTGTTTGAAGCACGGTTTCGAAATCAGTGCTAAATTATACTACAAAAACTTTGGTTGTTGACAGAAGTTCACGACTTTCGTTTTATTTTGTAAACTAGTGTATTCAAAAAATCGAATATTTCTGGTAAATGTCACGAACTACCTTCGAAAAATGCAAATGATATTCACGGTGAAAATCATTTGGCATTTTTCAAAGGTAGGCCGTGACATTTACCCTAAATATTCAAAAAATATCTGTTTTTCCGTGACTTTCTTGCAGAACTGGTCTAGCCGCACAAGTTTTTCATATACCATATTCTCAGGTTCAGCTTCTAAAATGAGCTGCCCGCTCCGGGCGAATCGAATCTTCGCCCCATAGCATGGTGCGATTAGAAGCTTGGTGATATTAATCACGGCTACAAGGCTCCACGTTGAGTGATCTGTAGTTATCCTCCAATTATCCTCTAAAAAATAAGCGCATTTGTAAGGTTTCCTGGAGGATAACTACAGATCCTTACCCTCCAATGGTTTTTGAAGTTTAAACCCTAAACGAAAGATCGTTAGATTTCCAATCATTTGGCATAAAAAATATTTTGATTTGGGGGACATTGAGGGGAACAGGAGCAAAATCAATTTTCCCATATAAAATAAATTGTCTGTTGTAATGCGCCCTATAGGATAAGAACAAAACGTTATCCTCCAGAAGTTTTTGACATTTAATTGCAAAAATAAGAACGGAAATCGAAAGATCATAAAAAAAACTTTCAAAACGGTAAAATAAGTATAACTTTTAAAAAAATATAGCTAGAAAAGCTCTTATTCCAAAAATCAAACCAACTGCGTAGAACAAAATTAATTCAACGTAGTAAGGTTCTGTTTGGAGGATAACTACAGAAATGCTATAAAAATATGCAATCAATCACATTATACGTGAAAAGTGATAGTTTTTATTCGAAACCTAGTTTAAAACAGAATTTGTTCCATTGTTTGAACTATTAATTACTACTACTAATAGGCAATTTAATGAAAAACTTAATGCTACAGAGAATTTTGCCAGCAGACATTTAATAGCATCAAAATTTGTTCCCATTCAAATTCTTAGGACTCTGATTAGCATTTTAAAACCAATAAATTATTGAATACGCCTCAAAAACCTTTGGAGGGCAGAACATTTTGATGCCTTAACACGTGACAAATTCAACTCCTTATTGATTTTCAAGACTCTGACTACAATTTAAAAACGCTTCCTGGGAGGTAGTTGATCAGCGGGACGAAGTTGATCATGGGGTCCACATGGGGGACGCTACAATTATGTTTCAATGGAAGAACTTTTGACGTGATTCAATTGTGTAAATATATTTGAAGAATATTTGAAGGTTTTAATGATAACTGTGTTAGAATTTACTTAAAAGTATCGATTTTTTTGGATGTGTATAAAAAACAAGGTAAAAATACTTTCAAAAAATTGCCTCCCATCAAAGCCTTCCCAAGTAACAAATTGACAATATTTCAGCATTCGTGGTAGTTTATAAAGGTTTTATTGTAGCAGTAACATGCCGTATTGCCTACAGGAAGCATTTGAATATGCAAAATAACCACAGTTCAAAATATTACCTCTAATTGTTTTCATTACCTTCTGTAGCCAAAATTTAAAAACCAGTATTTAATATTAGTTTATCATAGTATTCTGTTCCTCTAGAGAACCGTGCATTCAACACTACAAATATAGACTAAGATCAAACGGCATTTAAGCCAGCTGATCAGCGTGAGTGCAATCTTTGTTTTGGTCTATAACTCACATCCCGTAATAACACTCTTGCGCTAGCCAACAAGAATCCATGTTTCCAACCAAAGCTAGCTTCGGGTGGAAGTTGATCTCGAAATTCTCCAGGCCGTGAAAGTAAAACAGAATCAGGTACGGAATCACAAACGGGGCACTTGACGAGGCACAATTATATATCAGATGTCTCACAAAACGCTTTCATTCATTTATGATAGGCTTCTTGAACATAGCTTTGAGTTAGAATTTTTGTTAACATATCAGAGAGACTCAGTTCTGTGTTTATCCAATCCTTTCTACAAATGAACGTTGAGCTGGTAGTTCATTGATTGGTTTTCGACGAGAAATAATTAAAAACTTATTTGCCAGACTGTCCGGACGTTTCGGTCGATTTTACTGGCCTTCGACCATCTTCTGTGGACTCTAAAATATATTAAACATTTTAAAAACACACAAAACCAACTAATTAAATTTCTTACAATCTTCCAGACGTCTTGCTGAAAACCAATCGATGAACTACCAACACATCAAACCGCGGCGATTAAAACAATAATAACATCAAATGAAAGTTGACGAAAGTAGCCGTAAACCATACAATTAAATTCAAATCAGCCCCCAAATTGTATCCCCCGGGTTTGTGCCAATACAACAGGCTACCTGCCGGAGTCGAAGTAGCTCCCGGAGCTTTCCGACACTTCGTGGACGTTATGCTGGTCGAACTTTTTTCCAATGGTTAGCTAATCTCAAGCTTTCACGTTCATTGGTTCTCTGTGCAACTTCGATTGTTCTGATCAATCACGGAGTAGCAACTATGTTGTGTACGGTTATCTTTGCTTTGCTTGCTTTTGCTTTGTTATGTTGGTCGAACTTCCTTTGACGTCGAGATACCTCGATGATGTCATTACCGTAAAGGAACATTAGCAAAATTTACATGCAGTTCTCCAATGGATCCAGGAATTCGGCTTTATGATCCATCCAGAAAAGTTCTCTTTTGAACGTCTCGGATATTTCGGTCTTTTACTTGATGAAGATAATCTGTGCCCAGATTCGAACAATATCAATTCAGGATATGCCACCGCCACACGACCATACGGGTGTCCACTACTCCTTCTCGGGATCTGTAAATTAAAGCATTGTCCAGTTAGAATCCGGACGCAGATAATCACTTATATCTCAGAGGTGGAATAACAAACAGAAAAGATGAAGCCCTCAAAACAAAGATAATTTACTGTAGTTTCATGGAAAAATATCATTAAAATTATTTAATTTAATTTTTAATACATTTCCTCATTTTTTCCGTGATTACTTCCTTAAAAATCTGCACAATGGTAGTAAATTTTTACATCAACCCCTTCGGCGGATTTGTTTAACAATCAGGTCATCTCTGTAGTGTCCTGAGACCCTCTACCAATCTGATTAGGATTCCAAAGAAACTTTGCCAAATATTTCTTTTCTTGCGAAATTAAGGGCTATTCAGTGAATTCCAAAGAAGCGAAATTTGAGTGTTTTTTCGTCAATAAACACTATCCAACAGTGATGACACCACTACACATCTCAGGCTGTCGTGATAGCTCACCAAATTAGCTCAAACCTCTACAGATCCCTTATGTGCATTTTTGAAAAGCAGCACGCGATTCTTGAGGTTATCATCTTTGTACACATTTGGTGTCAAAATCGTGATGTGAGAAAACGATGTCCAGAGCTCGAACTTCCTGGCAAATCTTGGAATTCCAAGCAGATTTATCCATGAACATAAACTTCAATCTTCTTTGGGCACTTCCTCGAGGCATGGTTAACAACATCTGTGCTCATCACACATAATGGTTATGGAGACATTAACATTTTTCGCGACTGTCGTACCTGACCACGCTTAATTTTCAGCGTGTTTGTGCAAGATTTTTTTCCTTCACTTGTATTCAATCTGAAATAACTTTTCACTCGTAGCAAGAAAATCGATGAAATTTTCACCATCAATAGAGGACTTGTTTATGATCAGACTGCTGTAAAAAAAATATGATTATGATCATTGAGAGCGTCACAATAAATTATCCTTTGCGTCCGGATTCTAACTGGACAATGCTTTATTACGGAGTTTACGGATTTTTTTCCCGAGCATGCGTATACTTACACAGTTAAAAAATGTTACAGCATATCACTTGTAACAAAAGGACCCCGTCATATCGCACACATTTTTCCATCTGTTTATAAATTTACAGCTTGCTCTCAGTATGAAGCTTGTAGTCAACATTCCATACAAGATATTCTTTAATGTAAAATTCAGTGTTACCGAGAACGTAACGCACCGGGCTAAACGTAGCTTAAGTCGTTCCAATCAGGAACGGTCCCCCGGTTTCGAGAAGGTTGCGCTGTCAAACGCCATAGACAATGCGAAAGAAGGAGAATGGGATAACCGTCAGAGTGATGATGATTTGGCAATTTGATGGAAACATTGGGATGCATTCAATTAAGAAGATTGGTTATCGAAGTATTCGGATTTTGTCAAGTGGATTAACAAATAACATTTTGTAGTTGATATAGATTATATTGTATCCGTAAGTTTGTTGAACTGATAAAAGTTATTATGAATTCCTTTTAGTTAATTACATGCCTTTTGAATATAGATCACATTCGTAAGACAACCTTACCAAAAGATAACGTTGTTATTGCTAGATCCTCTCTCCTCTTCTTGGCGTAACGTCCTCACTGGGACAAAGCCTGCTTCTCAGCTTAGTGTTCTAAGAGCACTTCCACAGTTATTAACTGAGAGCTTCCTCTGCCAATGACCATTTTGCATGTGTATATCGTGTGGCAGGCACGAAGATACTCTATGCCCAAGGAAGTTAAGGAAATTTCCTTTACGAAAAGATCCTGGACCGACCGGGAATCGAACCCGTCACCCTCAGCATGGTCATGCTGAATACCCGTGCGTTTACCGCCTCGGCAATATGGGCCCCTAGATAATTGGCCTAATATTATTGAACTGTGAGTAATTTCATACAAATAATTACTGTTATATTACGTAATGTGAATTAGGTAGGTAGGTGAATTTCAAACAATCTTTAGGGCAAAATTCAAGCAAAATTGTCTGTCGACCAGAAGTAGCGAGTGCGAGAAGATTCACCGAATTTGTAAGATTGATTTATCATCTAAGTGATCCATTTGATAATTATTTTATGTTTCTAGCTTTAGAGCATTGTTCAATAAAGGGAGAACTGCTAAAAGAACCGTGATTTCCTCTGGGCTACTTCGACGTGATAACACTCAGTGAAATAAAACAGAAATTTATATGCAATTTATTTTACGTCTGGTGTAATTTTCAGAAATTTTTGCTGTGTAGATATAGGGCAAAAGACGAATTTCGCGCCAACCCTTCTATGGGGCTGGCAGCACCCTCTCAGAATCGAACGAAACTTTGTGGGCATAAACAATAGGTCTTTCTAAGCAACTTTGCATATTTTGTTTTTCGAAATTTTTCAAGAGTAACATTTGAAGAGGGCCTTATTTTTTTCATAGATTTTTTTCAAATCGATGTAACTCAAAAATGACAAGACCTACAAAAAAGTGTCATATGGCGGACTATCGTGAAATTCCATGAAGTTTTTTAGAAAAATATCTAAAAATTACAAAATTAATTCCTACACTGAAAAATAAAGGTTGCAGCGCCACCTAGCGGCAAAAATCAAAAGCTTAAGATTTCTGCATACATTTGGCCAAGTTTTCTCATACAAACTTCATGCTCGTTGAGCGCCCCATTAGGGGCCATGCACAAATTACATCACGCTTTAGAAGGGGAGGGGGTTTTGCAGAACGTGACGACCCATACAAACTATCGTAACGTCCCATACACAAAGCGTGACATAGAGGAGAGAGGGGTCATCCCTAACGGGCGTACCGCGAAGATAAGGATCACCCTTAGACTAAATCGATTTCGCTCAAATGCTGAACGTAGCTTCTGGGAATCCAAAACAACTGATGCAGGAGGTAAGGCTTGGCATTTTTTGAATTTTATGTTTTTCATATAAGTATGGGTCACTCCAATACGCCCTTTTCAAATGTTAGTCTAGATAAATATTAGATTATGCAAAGTTTCTTCTTAAACAATTTTTTGAACTTCCATAAAGTTTCATTGGTTGATGAGAGGCTGCTGAACCTATATATGGCCATGTTGGCACGAAACACGATGAAAAATATTCACTCAATGTAGACATGAAAAAAGTTTTTGTTAGAAAAACTTTTTACCCTTAAATATGTCACAGCAACATTGTTTGGAAAAAATGTAGGTAATTGAAATACCTTTCTCCAGAAAAAAAATCATCGATTTAAAAACATAGGGTTTTTTGTAATATCGTTTTAAATTTTTAAAACCTTTATTTTTCAGTGTAGGAATTAATTTTGTATTTTTTGGATATTTTTCTAAAAACTTCATAGAATTTCACGATAGTCCGCCATACAACACTTTTTGTAGGTCTTGTAAATTTTGAGTTACATCGATTTGAAAAAAATCTTTAAAAAAATTAGGCCCTCTTCAAAAGTTACTCTTGAAAAATTTCGAAAAACGAAATATGCAAAGTTGCTTAGAAAGACCTATTATTTATGCCCACAAAGTTTCGTTCGATTCTGAGAGGGTGCTGCCAACCGTTGGTCGAGTTAGCGCGAAATTCGTCAAAAGCTCCCTTAGTGGAGGTAGTACCAATAGTGGTATGGTGATGGTGGCAATTTAGCACTATTTCGACGTAAAAGCTTGCAAATGACATTTTTAATAGATGCATCAAACCTAATTAATAACATTTAATCAGTTTTGTGTTCAGGATTTAAAGGAAAACCTATTCTGAACAATTGTTTCCTTATTTTTTTTTTTTGCTCATTTGCACCTACAGTGGTAGTAGTGTTCCTATAGTGGTTGGTCCCATAAAAATTCAATGGGATGCGCCACTATAGGAACCAATGTTAAATTTTACCTCCATAATAGGAACCTTGTACCTTTAGTTGGTGCAAGTGATTATTATCAAAATCTGAAACAAACAATGGTTTATACATTTTTCCTAGCAAATTTAAGTGAAAAACTACCGAGGCGTTTTCAGGCTTTTTCATTTGTGATATTATCAATTTTATTCAATTATTTTACTACAAGGAGCTTCTAATAGCACCACTATAGTTACATTTACCCTACCCGCTGGATAAACTTCTCAAACCTTCTTCTGCGTTTATGTGGACCGCTGAATGCCAGAAGGCTTTTAAAGACTTCGAGACAATTCTTTTATCGGACCTCCTGTTGGTACATTGCGATCCTCGTCAAGAAATGGTAATGTCAGCTGATGCTGATCGTCGATTGAAATGGCCCAGACAACCAATTTGCACGCATAATGAAGTTTATGATCATGTTATACGTACTTTTATGCGGTAAAGTTACATCGCATAAGATGCAGTAAAGTGCATTATGCGTACAAAAGTGGAGGCGCTATACGTGCATTGACGGAAAAATAATAACGCTATATGACTTCAGGCGATATCTTATACGATGAATGGAGTGCACTATTGCGACGTAATGTAGCATCTTATGCGACTTAATAATAATCGAATAAAAAAAAAACAATTCTTGCCCCTCAGTATCGAACTAAGAACCTTTGGATTTTCGAGCCACACTTCACACTTAACACCAAACACCACTTATGAAGCACACTGATTAATTGTCATTGCATTCTAACTCACCTCAGTATTTGTTGGAATGCACTTGGTTTCCCTGCGCTGTACGTGTTCGACAAGCAATCTGGGGCTCAAATGAGGAAGCGTGATTTCCCGCACAGTTATCACTTCCCCTCTGTTAATTATCAGGTCAATAAAACAAAAATGATGACTTTGTAACTTGTTTTGTAACCATAATGATGACTGTTAACTTTCCTGTAGCTTTTTGGCACTCCAACAGCACCTCTTTCATTGTTATCACATATCACATCGCAACATACCAACGTAAACAATTCTTGCTTATGCTAGTTTATATGCACATTTTAACATTTTTACTTCTATGCGATTTAGTTTGTACACCAATGCGAGTTTAACTGACATAATAAGAAAAGTATCAAGCGAAGTCGTATAATCATCGCAGTGCGCAATTATGCGAATTCAATTGACATTTTGCGAGTCCGCTCGAACTCTTTTGCGAATATGTAAAGTTCGTCACAATTAAACATCAGAATATCGTCTACTACGATGTAGTTATACGTTATAAAAGTTAATTTGCACTTTTATATGATTTAACCAGATACATCGCAATAAGTTCAAAAAATAACATCATATGCGATGAAAAATGTCCCTCAGCCGTATATGTATGCGATAGTGAGTAAAAATAGTATCCTTATGCGATTTCGGGTTGTCTGGGGGGGACTACCAGTGCTGAAAAATTCATTTCGTCATATCTAAATTCAATCACCTACAGCTCATTTTAGAAGCTGAACCTGAGAATATGGTATATGAAAAACTTGTGCGGCTAGGCCAGTTCTGCAAGAAAATCACGGAAAAAACGATATTTTTCGAATATTTAAGGTAAATGTCACGGACTACCTTCGAAAAATGCAAATGATATTCACGGTGAATATCATTTGGCATTTTTCAAAGGTAGTCCGTGACATTTACCTTAAATATTCAAAAATAACGGTTTTTCCGTGACTTTCTTGCAGAACTGGTCTAGCCGCACAAGTTTTACATATACCATATTCTCAGGTTCAGCTTCTAAAATGAACTGTAAGTGATTGAATTCAGATATGACGAAATGAAATTTTCAGCACCGCTAATAACAGACAGTACTCTTATGGCAAAATTAAGGTTATCCATTGACGCCCATCGAACAGAAGTGCTTGCAACCAGACCGTGAAGAATTGGAAATTGTGTTTGCAGTGACCAATTTTCACAAGTACATCTCCGGCAGACAATTTCTGCTACAAACGGATCATGCTACACTCTTTGTTCAAATGTACAAAGGACATCAGGCGGCTCAACGAATGAAGGCTGTTGCGTGCAGTTTTGTCTACTGGCCTTGTCTCACCGAGGACATCATCGACTACCTTCGATCTTCTTACGGCAGTTACACCGGAACCGTGGTCCAAACCAACGATTCCATTGCAGAGAATACTCGTCGATGGCCCACTGGAGATCATCGTTTGTTACGTGGGTGCCTTTTGGATTAGTTTTCCAGCTACGTACATAATAAAATCATTTTTTTTTTATCTCTTATATAATGCAAGGCACATATTTATATTAAAAAGAATTATTTGAATGATCTCTTTGCAAGTGCAATGAAGCAGTATTTATTTGATTTATTTGATTTACATGAATTTTAAATATTTGACAAATTCTGTACGCAATCACTAACCTAATATTTCTCGATGCTCTTAACAGAATATCCACAATATCTGGAACACAGTTTAATTTCACAAAGAATCTGCAGCAACACTTTTCTCGTTCGTCATCAAACTTTTTATTAACACAAAATCTGCTGCCGCTATAATTTCCCGTCTTTCTATTTACAACAAAGTAATAGTTATCACAAATCCCACACCAGCGGTAGCAGTAGCAGTAGCAACAAGCTCCGGCGCTCCAGGAAAATTTTCCTGGGTTGTTGTTCTCAATTCCCAGGCAAGCACTATCGTTTTCTTCCTAATTGGATTTCCCACCAGCAGCAGCAGCAGCAACAGCTACAGCCGTAAGCGTACGCAATAACATGCTCCGTTACTTGTGTTCACCAGACTACGGCGACGTCTTCGTTCACACTCCACGTCGTCGTACAGGTACAGGTTGGTACGTATTTTCAACACTATCGCACCCTAGAATGAAGGCTTTCATCGTCGAGTCAAAGCTTTCTTATTAAAAATGCACGTGCCACTTCTATCGCTCACGGTTGGAGTCGGAGACGGGGGGTTCAATTCGGATTGCACTGTGTAATCGTCTTTAACAGCGACACATTGTTGCTTCCCCGGCTTCAGGTATCCTTCCAAGAAGCGGCTTTTTCTTCATCAAGAATCTCATCGGCAAGGTATAGTGATCAAATTTTGCCGTTGTTTTTTTTTCTTTACTTTGTGAATATTTTATGAATATGCTTATCACATTTTGCACTACCACTACAGGCTACAGGTTATTGAAGGGCACTCTACTCAGGCGGTAAGCTTTAGAAAGGGGTGTTCCACTAAGCACTAGGTCGAACATCTATTCGTTAAATATCTTCACAATCAACCGAAAATCAAAAGTCTCCACCGAAAATCAAACCGACACCGAAATCATCGGATCACAAAGATTTCCCAACACCGATAAGACACAATCCAGCGCTGTTACAATCGTAACGTTTTTTCCCGTCCGTCCAAACACACTGAACTCGACGGCGGCCGACGTCTTTCGCAACCCTTTGTCGGCCTTGTCCCCTGTGGCACGATCCCGACACTTCCGCGAGTCCGGTTCCCCACGCACACCGACCGATACGAAGAGGGGCGCGGGGTGTGGAATAAAGCACACTCTGAACACTGTGCTGACTTGCACCCTCAGAGAAGTGCACACAACAGGGTCTCTTCCCGGAAGGGCTCACCAACTTTCACACGCGTCGTGGTGTTCGGCGTCGTGTTCGAAACAACACTAAACCGAGCCGCCGTCGTTGAAGACGACGAGGACTCCACACTACGGTGGTGGGCGCGCTTTCACCATCACCCGACCTGACGATTCGAAAAAAAAACTGTAACAGAGCAATCATCGAGAGTCCAGAACCTGATAGTGGGTGGCGTTGGCGGAAAAACACTTTTCCCACCATTTCGGCATACTCCCACACCATGCGAGAGAACGACGAATTGCGAAATTCTCCCGTTTTCCCGCTCTCTGTTTTGGTGTTGTCCCGCTTGGCAAGTCTCGCTTCTACGTTATAGCTAACCGGACGCAGGTGACTCGTCGAGCAGCGTTCGAAAGGAACTCACCGTTAATTGAGAGAAGCTCTCCTACTCGTCGATGGAAAACTCCGAGAAAATCCCCAACCTACTCAAACACAGCTGTGTGCATCAGCCGGTCCCGAGGAAGTGGAGTTTGATTTTTTTTTCTGAACCGAGGATGCACGTTTTTCGCACACGTTTCATTGGAACATACTCTGCTGTCGGTACTGGTTCTAAAAATAAAACGGATTCCCCCGAAAACGGTTGCACATCGGAGATAAAGTTCAAGGGCTTTACTGAACTGGAGCAGGGGTAAGGGAGGTCAGGGTAAAAATAGACTCCCTGAACAAATGCACTGCACACTCTGCTCTGGATCAAACTCTGCTAAAGCATCGAATTTCATTTCTGGCTAAATGGGGATCCCCTCTTGTGCTGGGTGACGCATTCAACAGCAACAGGTGGATAGAGCTCAAAAAATCGTCCAATTAATAAACGAATTCGAATTTGTTTTGTGCAGTCTAGATGAATGAGTGCTGATTTTAACCGTTATGTGGCCGGCAAACTTTTTGCTTTTTTCTACACCGTGTATTTTAAATGGGTGCTGGGTACCCGGGTACCCTGCCGGCCACTTTGTCTAGTCTAGTCTAGTCTAGTCTAGTCTAGTCTAGTCTAGTCTATAGTCTAGTCTAGTCTAGTCTAGTCTAGTCTAGTCTAGTCTAGTCTAGTCTAGTCTAGTCTAGTCTATAGTCTAGTCTAGTCTAGTCTAGTCTAGTCTAGTCTAGTCTAGTCTAGTCTAGTCTAGTCTATAGTCTAGTCTAGTCTAGTCTAGTCTAGTCTAGTCTAGTCTAGTCTAGTCTAGTCTAGTCTAGTCTAGTCTAGTCTAGTCTAGTCTAGTCTAGTCTAGTCTAGTCTAGTCTAGTCTAGTCTAGTCTAGTCTAGTCTAGTCTAGTCTAGTCTAGTCTAGTCTAGTCTAGTCTAGTCTAGTCTAGTCTAGTCTAGTCTAGTCTAGTCTAGTCTAGTCTATAGTCTAGTCTAGTCTAGTCTAGTCTAGTCTAGTCTAGTCTAGTCTAGTCTAGTCTAGTCTAGTCTAGTCTAGTCTAGTCTAGTCTAGTCTAGTCTATAGTCTAGTCTAGTCTAGTCTAGTCTAGTCTAGTCTAGTCTAGTCTAGTCTAGTCTAGTCTAGTCTAGTCTAGTCTATAGTCTAGTCTAGTCTAGTCTAGTCTAGTCTAGTCTAGTCTAGTCTAGTCTAGTCTAGTCTAGTCTAGTCTAGTCTAGTCTATAGTCTAGTCTAGTCTAGTCTAGTCTAGTCTAGTCTAGTCTAGTCTAGTCTAGTCTAGTCTAGTCTAGTCTATAGTCTAGTCTAGTCTAGTCTAGTCTAGTCTAGTCTAGTCTAGTCTAGTCTAGTCTAGTCTAGTCTAGTCTATAGTCTAGTCTAGTCTAGTCTAGTCTAGTCTAGTCTAGTCTAGTCTAGTCTAGTCTAGTCTAGTCTAGTCTAGTCTAGTCTAGTCTAGTCTAGTCTAGTCTAGTCTAGTCTAGTCTAGTCTAGTCTAGTCTAGTCTAGTCTAGTCTAGTCTAGTCTAGTCTAGTCTAGTCTAGTCTAGTCTAGTCTAGTCTAGTCTAGTCTAGTCTAGTCTAGTCTAGTCTAGTCTAGTCTAGTCTAGTCTAGTCTAGTCTAGTCTAGTCTAGTCTAGTCTAGTCTAGTCTAGTCTAGTCTAGTCTAGTCTAGTCTAGTCTAGTCTAGTCTAGTCTAGTCTAGTCTAGTCTAGTCTAGTCTAGTCTAGTCTAGTCTAGTCTAGTCTAGTCTAGTCTAGTCTAGTCTAGTCTAGTCTAGTCTAGTCTAGTCTAGTCTAGTCTAGTCTAGTCTAGTCTAGTCTAGTCTAGTCTAGTCTAGTCTAGTCTAGTCTAGTCTAGTCTAGTCTAGTCTAGTCTAGTCTAGTCTAGTCTAGTCTAGTCTAGTCTAGTCTAGTCTAGTCTAGTCTAGTCTAGTCTAGTCTAGTCTAGTCTAGTCTAGTCTAGTCTAGTCTAGTCTAGTCTAGTCTAGTCTAGTCTAGTCTAGTCTAGTCTAGTCTAGTCTAGTCTAGTCTAGTCTAGTCTAGTCTAGTCTAGTCTAGTCTAGTCTAGTCTAGTCTAGTCTAGTCTAGTCTAGTCTAGTCTAGTCTAGTCTAGTCTAGTCTAGTCTAGTCTAGTCTAGTCTAGTCTAGTCTAAAAAATGCCAAATGAATGTGTAGTTTCCATACTTTTCGGGAAAAATATAGAAACGGGTCCAATACTACTTTTAGTATTTATTACGGCGTGTGCCAATGATAGGAGCTCGGTACCAGTTATGGACAAATTTTCTTATTTTGGTTCCACTTCGCACTGTTTACATGCATTCCTTATGGGTTCAGTCATAACTGGTACACTATGGCGAAATAGAGTGCAAGGAAGCCGAAATTATAAGGATAATGATTTATTTCTACAACAATTTTAGCAAATTGTGAGGTTTGAATGATTGCAATCATCTTTTGTGAGTGTGATCTTGTATTCACACAATATTGCATGTTGTTTTTCATCTTTATAGGTTGAAAATCAACTATAGCCAATTTGAGGTACTATATCCATAACTGGTACACTGAGCCTAATACTGCGCCGATTCCCCGATCCACGAGTTTGGCATCGCTTCGTATACCCAGCCAACACGAAGTCTCATATGATGTAGAATAGGGTGCTAAAGTGGAGACCTAGGTGGAGGCCATTCGCTTCCATTTAACCGCGTGTAAAGGGTACGCATATTGCCTCCACTTCAGCATTCTATTCAACAGCATATACGACTGTGTGTTGGCTGGGTGGCATTCAAGACGTCTGAGTACGTCGACTCTTTGACTGTTGACTTGATGACGAGTGCGTCGCCTTTCTCTTGCTTGGCACCTATCTTTCTACGTCTCGTGGGTTTGGTGTCCCTATGCTCCTGCCTATCTATTGGTTTTTTCTGCATCCTATTCCGCTCAACTTTCGTCCAGGGCAGGATCGTCCCATTGATCCGCCCTACTTTGTGGTTGCTGAGGGCCTAACAATGGTCACAACCCCCTGTTCCATTCCTTCCGGGACGGGCCAGCCTTTTCAGGCCCACCCTTCCCAGCTTTCCGGGACTGATATCTATCTTCTGGGTTCCTTGAGTGAGTATAGCTGATCTATATCGAGGGAGTTTTGAGGAGAGGGGGTCAGATGTGATTTCAGACGTTTAGGGGGCTTCATAGGCTCACAGGTGAACGACACGGGGGTTTTAGAAGCGTTTGAAGACGTTCTTGGAGGTTTCTGAGAGGATTTAGCGTTTCGGACCATTCGACGCGTTTCAGAGCGTTTCTGACCATCTCGAGTGAGTTTCATGGAGGTTTCTGGGGACTTCCACAGGCGTTTCAATGCGTTCAGATTTCAGAGGGATTTCAGGGGGCTTCAGAGGCTCTCAGGTAAGATTCACATAGATTTCATGACGGTTCCAGAGTCGTTTCAATGGTTTTAAGGCAGATTTTAGTGGGCTTTAGAGGCTCTCTAGTGATTTTCACGGAGGTTTCATGAGGGTTTCGGAGTCGTTTCAAGGCGTTTCTATTCGTTATGATCCTTTTCAGAGCGTTTCAGAATGCTTTTAGAAGAGCTTCAAAGGCTCGCAGCTGAATTTCACGGAGGTTGCATGTAGGTTCCAGAGGCATTCAAAGCGTTTTAAGAAGTTTCAATGCGTTTCAGGGCGTTACATGGCGTTTTAGGAGGTTACATGGAGGTTGAACGGGGCTTCACAGGCTCCCAGATAAATTTCAAGATGGTTTCAAGAAGGAATCATGACGGTTTTTGAGGCGTTCCTAAGCGTTTCAAGGTGTTTCAATGCGTTTAAGGGCGTTTTCTGAGATTTCAGGAAGGTTTAAAGGGGCGTCAGAGGCTTCAATGTGAATTTCTCGGAGGCTTAATGTGGTTTTAAGAGGCGTTTCAAAGCGTTTCAATAGTTTCAGGAGGTTTCTTGGAGCTCCTTAAACAGATAATGAACTCTCCATTTGACACACACCTAGAAAAAATCATGTAATTTTAGGTGTCCTGAACCTGACATATACGAGCGTTCTCAAAGACACAAATTTAGAGGTCAAAACATGTAAATTTAAGTCTTCCAGGTCTTATGTTTTCTTAGCGTCTAGCAATCGCTAGAACCGATCTGATGATAAAACATATAAAAGTAAAATATAGATACGCCTGGATTCGAACTCATGATCTGCTATTTCTTCGAGTTAGAAGGTGACAGATGAATATGATACTGATTCTACGTTTCTGGTGAAGTGGATTTGATGACATCTAACGCAACCAACCAGGGCTTACATGATGCGCGTAAAATTGAGTCCAATTTGTGATTCAGTCTTGAAAATGTTTACGTTCTTTGATGATTCTGTCTCGTGCAAATTTCAGAATTTTTAAGTGCCCCAAAAGAGATAATGACCAACTCAGCGCACGAAACGACGCGTCTTCAAATGCTCTACAGGTGTTTTTGGGCGACTTTGATGAAAAATCGAAACTGAAAAAGTTAACGCCAGAAAACCGGTTTTTTTAACCACCCTAAGCTTATCCAGAAAAATACCTCTAGATCGGTCAATTTTAAAGCTACATAGAAAGTGTATTTAGCAAACTTGCTCAAAATTGATAGATCTACAACTTCCCCGAAGAATGTATATAATTATTCTTGCAAATAAAAAAGTTTAGTTCCCAATTTCTTTGAAAATATGGACCACCCTAATTTCATGTATATTGAAAAGAGGGCCTTATTCTTAGGAACAACTTTGAAGAAGTCCATATTAATCTAGAAAATCATTTAAAGGCGCTGAATGCATCTTTCCTCGTAAATCTGTTTTGTGAACCATTGTGCAATGTTCCAGTAGATCACTGATTACGCTAGTAGTTCAGATGGCCTAAACTCTAAGGAGTTCTCGAATACGCTTAAACTTTTAACCCTGAAACACAACGTAATCTCAGAACTCTGCTTTTTTTCCGTAAACCAACTTTAACCTTAATATTTAGTACTCCAACTGCTCTGCACATAACCAAATTCCATTTAGGTAACGTTACCTTAGGGACCTAAATAGGGACTTACATAGATTTTACCAAAATGGATTCTACCTAAATGGAGGTTTTTGTTTTCTGCATTCAGATAGCCACAAAACGGGACTATTTATGCAACGTAACGTTCGTTATAAATAACAGCAACAAATCTGGACAGTCAGCAAAGTGCAATCAGAAAGGTACACAAATCAAAACCAAATCGAGTCAGAACGTTTCTGCATGTAAATCCTCGCGAAAGTAAAAAAAAAAAAATAAATGAAAACTGATTGCAATCATGACCCTCCCCAACGCTAAACATCCATTAC
The DNA here is from genome assembly GCF_035046485.1 of Aedes albopictus. Taxonomy (NCBI): domain Eukaryota; kingdom Metazoa; phylum Arthropoda; class Insecta; order Diptera; family Culicidae; genus Aedes; species Aedes albopictus. Next base: position 353,540,327 of record NC_085138.1, read on the forward strand.
TGGCATAATACACCATGATCGGTCAAATTCCCATGGATATACCTAGTAGAGCTAAGCTCAAAAAGAACCAAAACACTATGCATATGGTTTCGCGATTCCGCTTAGTCATCGCATCGCGCCCACCCATCATCATCGCATTCGGTAGGTACCACATTTGCGCTATTATCCTGTGCTGGTGCAAAATCAATCATGACACTTCACTTTCTAGATTCCCCTTTACGGCCAGATTGCGCTGCCTTTTGCCTTTACCTGCACGTGGCGCGCGGGAGTCAAAGAACTAAATGTCAGGGTAGGGGTGGGGGTGGCAGTAGTGTAATAACGATGCCAACAACATGTGGGTGTGTGTGGTTGTGTATGTGCCCATTTCCATATTTTAGTTGTTTTTGTCAATCTGAAATGTATGTACATGTTATTCATAACCTTACGGTTGTATTATGCATGCATAACCTTTTTTCTTTCTTCCGTCCGACGAGCAACCCTTTCATGTCTCCGCGCGTCTTGGCACAAGAAGGCAATAACGTAAAAACCGAACCCGGCCTCGAAGCCATAGCTCAAGCAAATATGTGCAATGGTTGCTCCATGTCCGACATGCGAGCAGGCACAGGTCGTCCCGATGGTGACTTGTTCTACTCGAGTTGGATGAAATTTCAAAAGAGAATCATTCATCAATTCAAAAATTTGTATTTTGATGAATTGATCAATTGATCAAATGAATTGATGAATTGAATGAATGATCAATTTTGCTTATGAATGTACAAATTCTTCAATTTGGTAATATCATCATTGCTGTGAAATATATATATTTAAAATTTGAGCATTCAAGAACTTCATTTTGTAGTTCCAATTTTTATCCTTTTTCTTTTTAGACATATCAATATTTAGAGTAAAATTAGCTTTAAGTTAATATACACTTAAATAAGAATAAAAAAAATCACAATTTCAAAAGTTTAAATAATTTTGAATTTTAATGTTTTAAAATGATAAATATGTCGTTTTTAAATTTTTATGTTTTCAAATTTCAAAGCACTGACATAAATTTCAAAAATTGCAAATTTAAAAATATTTTAATAAGTCAGATAATTTAAAAATATTTTAAATTTTTTATACATATTGCATTTGAACATTTTTAAACTTTTAAATCTTGTTCTATTTTTTTTGCAATTTGAAAATTTCAAAAATTTTAAATTGATTTTTTTAAATTTTTGATAAAACTTTTCTTGTTATAGTCATATTCTCAGGCATTCAACTTTCACATCCCACCGACTACCGAAGGTATGCTGAACCGTAAGAAAAAATTGAAACCGGATACCGGCCCGACAAAGACGAACTGGGAAGACCTTCCCCGTCTCGGTTAGTCACCATCGTACTACACTCTTGCTGAGGAGTCAGCCAGCCAGCCAGTCAGGTATCAATGGTCGGGAAAAACTTATTTTCATGCTTTCTTCCTCCTTTATTGCATTTAGAATACTCCGGCAAATGGCCCCCGAGCAGTCGCAAGAGCAGCAGTGAGAAGAGCCAGTAAGCGATATTCCTTCGCAGGTTTGAAGAATGGATGGAAATATTGAACCTCAGATGGCTCTTTTGTCGAGTGGGTTGTCGTTTCAGAAAAAGGGATTTCTCGAACGCTCGTGGCTCGTGGGGGTATGTTCCACATGTGCAGCGCCTCACACGTATGTCGTCTCGGTGATGGCATTTTAAGCCGATGATGACACCGTGTGTATATCTGCAGTACTCATGTAGTGGAACTTGAGCGATGAAAAATGTCATATCTGTCGGGAAGATTGGTGCCAGAGGAGAGAAAAGTAGGTACGAACTTGGCAGGCGTTCGATTTATAATGCTTCACTAGATATATCACGACATTAAACTAAGAATGCGTTTTAAATGATTGCTGGAGCCTATGGTATCCAGCCATCAGGCTGGATTTATGGGTGATAAAGCCGGATGTTCGTCATCCGCCAGGAGTTGCAGAAATGCCGCAAATACAACGTGCCCACACATCACTTGTTCATCGATTTAAAATCGACATATGATACAATCGATCGAGAACAGCCCGAGCAGAAAAAAAACAAGAGAATAACATATCAAGGTATTTATCTTAAATACTACCATACCTTGATATGCCCTTCATTAGGTGGTAATAAGAGGCAAAATAACAAAAACGAATCACGGTGTGTCTGGTAGAACAAATTTATTACAAAAAAATGGGCATCGCTAATTTTTACGCTACGTGAAAGTTGACGCTACCAGCTTTCATTCAAGCCCAACATCGAAATATTCCATCGGGGGAACTTTTTCATACAAAAATTGGGTATGTTTGTTAAGTAGAAATAGGGATTAATTTGGAACCGTGCATTTTGTATGGGGAAAAACAGTATTCTGAAAAAGTTGTTCGGGATCCCTCGGTGGATTTTTTTGGGGAACACGTTAAATGAAAGCTAGAAGTCCATATTTTCGAAAAACGGCGGATTTGGCGATGCCTAATTTTTTGTGATAAACCTTCACCATATGCACGCCGTGGAATACCAAATTTTTGTATAAATAACACCTAGAAAATAACAAGTCTTGTTATTTCAATAATCAGGTATCAGGTATCAGTATGTCGGCTCCAGAAGCACGTTCTCCTCCATTTGGGAAATTTGTGCCATTGCCATGAACACGAGCCTATTCATCATTTACATGACGGAGAAGGGAAGGAAAAAGGATAGGACAGGGGAAAGGACAGGTAAGGGAATAGGATCGTCATACACGCATAAGCGTACCACAATGGGCTCAAACAGCGCCCTGAGAAGAGCACTGTGATAACGCATAAAGTGTACAGAGAGCCTATAGCTCTTAACCACAGCGGGCCAAGTACAATAGAACGTCCTGGAGATTCAGGTTTCTGAAGTCAGTTTCACTCAATAAGTGTTTTCCGAGTACTCGGAAACGCAATTGCGCAAAAACTGGACAATTACATATTAAATGATACGAAGTTCCATAATCGGATTCACAGCTATCACAGGCAAATGAATCAGCTTGCTGAATATTCGCCATGTGATAACTGAGTCGGCAGTGGCCAGTCAATAATGCTTTGACCAGCATGCTGCAATTCTGCTTTGACAGATTTGATAGATACTTTGCCACTCCTAGAGATGGCTCAGTACAAAACAATTTTGTTTGGCGACATGACTCCAAACTATTCCAGTATTGTTTGTGCTGAGTGGCAGCCAATGTATCAATCTGAAGCTTTACCCAACACTTGGATACCGGAATAGCTGGCTCAGGGCCAATGAAGTCATATGATGTTCCAGTGCGAGCTAACTCATCAGCCAATTTATTTCCAGGGATGGAAGAATGGCCAGGTAACCATACAAGGTGAACAGCGTTTGCTGAATTCAGCTCCTCGATTTGAATTCGACAAGCGATAACTACCTTCGACCTGGAGTTGGCCGAAGCAAGTGCTTTAATGATAGCCTGGCTATCTGAACAGAAGTATATTTATTACCTTGCCCATTACGTGCTGCTGAAGTGTTGATTGCACTCCGCACATAAGAGCAAAGATTTCGATCTGAAAAACAGTGCAGTGTCTACCAAGTGAATAAGACTGAAGCAGCCTTAGCTCACGAGAATAAACACCAGCACCTGCTCGACCTTCGAGAAGGGAGCCATCAGTGTAACATACGATGTCGTCTGAAATACTTCTCTCCAGATAACCAGATGTCCACTCTTCCCGGGAAGGGAATTTCGTGGAAAATGTCCTATATGGAAAATTACAAGCAATTGTAAGATGACTTGGAGCAAGGACAACTTCGTCTCAATTCAACAGAAGTGGAAACAACGAGGTGTGTGTTAAACTGCGGTTCACAGGAGTTTCCTCTAGTAAACCGAGTACCCATAAGCGATAAGTGCAAGAAAGTGCTTCTTGTTTGAGATGAATGTGTAGTGGGGCTACGTCAAAGAGAACTTCGAGCGCTGCCGTAGGAGTTGAAGAGAACGCTCCAGACATCGCCATTAAGCACATCCTTTGGAGATGGCCTAATTTTGATTGGACCGTTCTCACTTCGCCCTTTTGCCACCACACAAGACATCCATAAACCAATATTGAACGAACAACAGTTGTGTAAATCTATTTGATATACTTTGGTTTTAGATCCCAAGTTGTACCAAAGGTTCGCCGGCATTGCCCGAAGGCCATACAAGCTTTCTTGATTCTGAACTCAACATGAGGTGTCCAGGAAAGCTTGGAATCAAGCATAACTCCAACGTACTTTACCTGTTCAGTCACATTGATTTCAGAATCAAAGAGACGCAAAGTTCGAACACCATTACGGTTTCGCTTTTCCGTGAAAAGAACAATAGATGTTTTACTCGGATTTACCGAAAGGCCATATTGGCGACACCAACCTTCAACTACCTGAAGAGCGTTTTGCATCAGGTCGAAAAGGGTGCTGATGCACATACCGACTAACAATGTTAGGTAGTCGTCGGCAAAACCATAAGTAGGAAAACCGCTATTATTGAGTTGCCTCAATAGCGTATCTGTGTGAAGAATTAGCTTAAGTTAAAATTCACGAATAAAATAAAAATAGCGTATCTGCTACGAGATTCCACAAAAGTGGTGATAAGACTCCCCCTTGGGGGCATCCACAAACACTCAATTTCCTAATCGCCGTTTGACGCAATGTCGAGAAGAGATGTCGGTTTTTGAGCATTTGGTGAATCCAATTGGAAATCATAGGAGATATACGTGCGGTTTCCAATATGGCATCGAAAGGCACGTTGTCAAAGCGAATGCCTTCTCGATATCGCAAACAACTTTGTGTAAAATAGTCACAGTGGACTTACCAGATTGGTAGGCAAGTTGGTTCACATGAAGAGGCACATTGGCCAGATGAACATCACGGATGTGATGATCGACAATGCGTTCTAAGCATTTCAGAAGAAAAGAGGTCAAACTGATAGGTCTGAAGCTCTTTGCTTCTTCATACGACGCACGACCCACTTTCGGAATAAACTTTACAGTAATATTCCGCCAGGATTTGGGAATATACCCTGTAGCAAAACTGCAAACAAGTATTTTTTTTTTCAAATCATGTTTGAAATGATCAAATCCCTTCTGAAGCAAAATAGGATAAATCCCATCTGCCCCAGGAGATTTGAAAGGAGCAAAGCTATTAAGTGCCCATTCAATCGATTCGAAAGTTATGATACTCTGGGCCGAAGCTAAAGAATCATAGCTACAAGAAAAGACATCAGGTTCATCCGAAGATGTAATATCCACACATCCGGGGAAGTGTGTACTGAATAAACATTCCAAAACCTCCTCATCAGAAGAAGTGATATCACCATTTGGCAAACGAAGTTCGTTCACTTGAAAATCCTTAGATTTTGCAAGGATTTTGTTCAACCGACTGGCTTCACTCAGACTGGAAACATTTGTACAAAGGTTCGGATCGTTCAGCAGACCGAAGAGCTTTCTGGTAGGCCTTACGAGCCGACCTGAAAGCCTCCGATCCAGCCGAACGTCGTCTGTCCCAACTCTTTCTACATTGTTTCCTGAGCTTTGCCAGATCAGAGTTCCACGAAGGGGTTCCTCTTGTGATCTTCACAGACCGTAGAGGGCATGCTTCTTCAAAAGCTTCCATGATGAAGGCCGTTGTAGTATCAACGGCATCATCTAAATCACTTGGAGTGTCAATTGATGGCGAGTATCCATGAAATTTGGCTGCAACCAAATCGGTAAAGAGATCCCAGTCGGTTGACCGGGGATTCGTAAAACGCAATGTTTTTGCGAAGTGACATTCACATGTTCAAGTAAGATGTAGCGATGGTCAGATAAAGATTCTTCATCTGACATATGCCAATTGGTAAGCTCGTGACTAATTCTGCTAGAGCAAAGCGTTATGTCGAACACTTCCTCTGTAGTAGATACCATGAAGGTTGGGCGGTTGCCTATGTTAAGTAATCCAAGATCTGTACTACTCAAGTATTCCATCAAACTGGAGCCTCTCAAATTGATGTCTGAGCTGCCCCAGATTATATGGTGAGCATGAACATCACTGCCAACAATTAGCGGAAGACCTTCTGAAGTACAGTTTGCGATGACTTGCTTGAAAGCATCCGTAGGGGATGGTTCATCATGCGGTAAATAAACCGAACAATAAACGTATTTCCTGTTGAGGTTTCCAACAGATACATCAATTGTGATAGCACATACATCTCTAGTAGTTAGTTCAGAGATAAGTGTAGCAACGATTGCGTTGTTGATAAGCACACATGCTCGAGGCATGACACGTGAGTTTGCCATTTCATTTTTACTGAAAGTATCAAACACCAGATTCACAAGGTTTCCTAGATAGAAATTCCCCTTACGAAATTAAGGTTCTTGGACTAACGCCACTTAGGCTGTACCATTTTGCATAAGTCTACAGAGATTGATCGTTGCTGTTCTTTTATGCTGAAGATTGATCTGAGCTATCCTAACCATAGCCACTACTTAAACTAGGCAAGATTAAACTCTTAACAATCACAGCACAAAAAAATGAACTGCAACAATAAAGCCAGATCGGTATCGATTTGAGTGCGCCATAGGCGAGGATGCACAGAATACACTGTGTAAAACGCATAATGCGGAACCATATAGGTGAAAATTAAACTAAATAATAATATCTTCATAATCCCGCCCTTATTCAGCCTCAAGTATGAGATTGAAGAAGGGCAGCTGATTGTCTCGGAGAAACACAAGGTCCACCGCGCTATTGCACCGGTTAGCGCAGTAAGGGCAAATACTGTGGAGGGTGTCCTGGTACTCCACAGGCTCCGTTTGCGATTAGGTTTTTATAAGACCCCGCTAACCATTCATTCCTAGGCACGGTAAGCGTAAAGCCGCATAACACCATGAAGTAGGGGTCACCTAAATAGCAAAATAACAAGAGAATAACATATCAAGGTATTTATCTTAAATACTACCATACCTTGATATGCCCTTCATTAGGTGGTGATAAGAGGCAAAATAACGAAAACGAATACCAAATTTTGGTATAAATAACACCTAGAAAATAACAAGTCTTGTTATTTCAATAATGAATGCATACCTAAAATTTCAACTGCTGTATTCCAAAGTTATTGAATAACAAACTAATAACATTTTTTGTTATAAAATGTTTCATTTGTTCTATGACTTCATGATGTAATAGCAAATCTTGTTCTTCGATTATTTTCACTGCTGAACCAACAAATACTATATCAACACCAAATTCTGCTCAAATACCTCTAAGTGTTATTGTGATGTTCTCAACATTTCGTAGAATAACACAGCAATAACAATTTCAGGTATTAGAGCACATGTTGCTCTTCGCATGGTATTTGTGAGGTATGCCCTTCTGCTCGGGAGCTATGGCAGATTATGCACGAATACGGATTCCCGGATAAACTGATTCGATTGATCAAGGTGACGATGGATCGAGTGATGTGCGTAGATCGAGCATCAGGGACACTCTCGAGTCCCTTCGAATCTCGCAGAGGGTTACGGCAAGGTGATGGTCTTTCGTGCTTGCTGTTCAACATTGCGTTAGAAGGTGTAATAAGGAGAGCGGGGATAAACACGAGTGGGACGATTTTCACGAAGTCCGTTCTGCTTGGTTTCGCTGATGATATTGCTATAGCTCGCAAATTTGAGACGATGGCGGAAACGTACATCCGACTAATGAGTGAAGCCAGGCGAATCGGATTAGTCATTAATGTGTCGAAGACAAAGTACATGATGACAAAGGGCTCCAGGGAGGAATCTCCGCGCCCGCCACCTCGAATTTCTATCGACGGTGATGAAATCGAGGCGGTTGAGGAATTCGTGTACATGGGCTCACTGGTGACCGCCGACAACGTCACCAGCAGAGAAATTCAGAGGCGCATTGTGATTACTTTGGACTCCGCAGAACTCTACGATCGAATAAAGTTCGCCGTAACACGAAGTTAACCATCTTCAAAACGCTGATTGGACCAACGCGCCCTTGGAGTTTTCGAACGGAAGGTATTGCGTACCATCTACGGAGGAGTGCAGATGGAAGACGGGACTTGGAGAAGCCGAATGAACAACGAGCTGCATCAGCTGCTAAGAGAACCAACCATCGTCCATACCGTGAAAATCGGGAGGCTACGGTGGGCGGGTCACGTCATCAGGATGTCGGATAGCAACCCGACTAAAATGGTTCTCGAGAGTCATCCGACCGGTACAAGAAGACGTGGAGCGCAGCGAGCTAGGTGGGTCGACCAAGTGGAGGACGATCTGCGCGAGCCGAAATATGCAGCGGTAAAGACAGGAGCCTCTTGATAGACGGACGTAAGGTGATGCAAGCTGTTCACGGGTTATGGATGCAGGGATGGAAACATTAACCTGCAAATAGTTACGCTCACTTGCTTGCGCAGCTCAGAAGTCTAGGCATACTGAAGTCGTGACACAAAGCATTGAAAGCAACTCTCCACGAGGTGAGTGTAAATTACACTCACCTCGTGAAGCGTTGCCGTCATGGCTTTCTCACGACTCTGGTATACGTGTGCGACCCTTAGTACCAGTGAATCGTAGTCCTACGTCAAATAGCCTTAAAGCATCTGTTTGCCATTGAATGCCACTGGTATGCTCAAACGCACACCGCAACGTACTGGTTGTACAAGGTACGGGTACATAAGGAAGACTATTACGCTACTGCTGGTTGGTGTAATTTGAGCGAACGGAACGAGCGCAGTCAGTCAGTATCGGCGGGATCTGAAATTCCACTCCAATGTTGTTGTTGATGCTGAAATGAACGAGAGAATTAACAGCCAAAGCAAAACAAACACGATCGGCTCTGGTTTGATCATGGGAGGGAAGTTTTGGTAAACAGTATTTACTATGGAGGAGCAATTTCCAAACGAGACTTGGCAATGTGAGTGGGACGAAATCAGATTTTCTTGATGTCGTCTACATTGTATTATATCACAAAAAATCTATTGCTAATGCATTGATTTATTCGTGTTTGTTAAATACGTTCGATTGGATGTATCCTCCTCATCCATCGGAAACATTATTCAAACATCGTCATCAATAAATTGATTGCCGATCAACATCACCTTCCGACATCGTCAGTTAATTCTGATGTTTTTTTTGTCATTCCCGCCCATTATTGACTTTTTCCTCTAACGATGCGAATCATTTTTTTTCTGGTGATTTTCACGAAAGCCATATCAAATTTCATTGCACCAATTTATCCGTACGCACGAGCATGTGTATTCATCCAATTAAATCTCGCGCCGTTCGAACATCCTTCCATTATCCTGCCCATCAAACCGAGTATACCAGACCAGTTGTCCAAATGGGGATACACGCTTTTGTTTGTTCGGGGAGCTTTGCTCAAATTAGCTCAATTAAATGTAGTGGCTCACCATTTGCATTCCCAGTAGAGTATCGTACCTACCATGTGGGTGAAACGGAATCGATTTCCCGGTTAATCCATTTGGAAAAATCAAAATCCACAATCGGAGCGCGGCTGGCTGGATGCTCAACATAAAAGGTCCATGGGGGTACATGCAGCTTGGCATTGGCTGGCACACAGCGCAGCGCCGCGGCTCAATTGATTGTTTATAATATTTTCCCAAGTGAGTCGGTGAGTGAGCTCGTTCTGTGTTCGCTGTTTGTATGCGAATACGGTGCTAGCTGGCAAACCAGTCAATGGAGCTTGGGATGAAAGGCGCATTTACGTCACATTGGCGTGTGTAGAATTTCACAAGCTTAACTTACCCTATGTTTCTACTAGAAATTTCCGAAGTGAAATGCTACTGAGATGGGATACGTGGAACGGAGTCGACGGAACGATTTGTTCAAGATTTGTACCACGAGCTGAAATGAGCGGGGATGAGGATGGCAGCCATTTGACATATCAACATGACGTGATTGAAAGCTGGAAGCAGCACTACGATAAACATCTGAATGGTGCAGGACACGCTTGCGCGGAATTAAAGATTCAACAGTTCCAAAACAAGCTGAGGATGGTATTGCATTCGAAGTCATCAAGATGGATCCGAAAATGTAAACCATCTATTTGGACCGGTTGTTTGCCAGGATCTAAGAAATGGAACAACCACCAGATATTATACCAGATCATTTTTCGTCAGGCTTCGTCACCAACTGTTCCGCAAAGAACAAGATTGTCATACATTTTCTGCTCATCGATTTCGAGGTGGAACGACTATACAGAACTATAAAAAATGGTTGTCGAGAAAGAGGATGATGGACGAAATGCAAAACTACGTCAAGATTTCGGGTAAACTTTGTATTTGTAGTTCATTCGAATTTTGCGCGGCCACAAACTCTAATGATTGCTGTTCAATAACGCCATGGATAGTTTAATGCGATAAGCCGGGCTCAACAGGGGGAGGACGGAGTACACAATTTTCACTTATTCGATCAATTCCTCTGGTTTGTGGATCGAAAGATGGACGTTTGACGTTTTTTCCTTCTGTTTCGAGAACTCCTGCAAACGTCCCTGAACTGACCCAACCATACGACTGTTTTTTTTTTCTCTCCCGCCAATATATGATTCCTGGTATTAACGAACCAGCTAGCAGACAGATTCAACTAGGAAGGCACTAGAGCAGTGCAAGTGCAGCGCACCATGTGGCTTATGTTACTAGGCTATTGGGGGTCGGTTTTTTTTCCTTTGGTGGTGTTGGACCTTTACGATCGTCAGAGGTTTTGGTGCGTTCTCGGTGGGAATCACTTCCTGGATATAGTGCTCGCACGCTGACACTGTTACATCAGTTGGTCAGTACATCTTATAGTGTCTTGCGGTTCCGATCCGAGCACCACACTAGTTGCTACTCTGTTGTGATATTTTTTTCTGAAACGGTATACGATGGTGAAAATCTAACAAGTGCCTCACCTGCCTCAAAATTGTTTGTAAGACTGACTGATTATTTGGTGGTGATACATTTGGGTTGTCGATTGCATTTAATAAAAAAAAAATATTATAGAAAACTTAACTACAGATAAGTGTCAATTCAAATATTACGCAACGCGAAATTGGACAATTTTAAACCCTCTGTTTTCCTGTCTAGGGGGAGCCTACACAGCTAGTCACGTTCGGTAATTTTTACCAAAATCTCAACTCAATAGATTTTTGCCGAAATTCTGTAAAAATGTCGGTAAAATGTTATCGTTTATCTGTCAAACTTTAACGAAGTTCGGTAAATATTGCCTGCTGTACTGAATTTTTCCGGCAAACAAAACTTAACGGTTGAGATTTCGGTAAAATATTACCAAAGTCGATGATTTTTCTAAGTGTGTAACGTCCTAAAACCTCCTGTAGTACCTTTGAAATTCTCCAAAACCCCCAATACCATGAAACCCACGGAAAATCCTCCGAAACCTCCTGAAATGCATCTGAAAACATGTAGAATACCTCAAACTCTCTGTACCGTACATGAACCCCTCTGAAACTACAAAAACGCCGCTTAACTCGCTTAAAATCCTCTGAAACCCCCTTATAGGTTGTCGGAATCCCCCTGAAACGCTGTTTCTCTAAAATTCTCTAAATCAACCCAACATACCTATGAAATCAACTATAACGCTGAATTTCTTGAAATGCCTCTGAATACACCCTGTAATTGACGCTCCATGAAACCCTCCGAAATGCCCTAAAACTTCCTAAAACCCTCTGAAACCCCCCAAACCAGCTGAGAATTTGTTCGATCTCTACAGCCAAGCAACCTCCCAAACCCTCTGTAGCTTTATCACACCGCCACACCGATATTAAAATCGTACATGGTATTTACCCAGACAAACAGATGTAACACTCTAATAGTTCCCATCGTACACCGATTTAACGGTATATTCAAAAAAAAATATAACTGTCCAACTGCCCACCTGTAGCGCTCACATCGTTTTTGTTCGAGTTTGACGTTTGCAAGTTGATGGTTGGCCGAACTCAATCCTTATAGCGTTGGGCGAACATGTTTCCGCAACTATGATTTGAATCGAAAAGTGTTCGAAGTGTTACGTCTGTTTGTCTGTGGTATTTACATTTGGTGCAGGGTTAAGTCTGTTTTAACTGCAGTTTCTTCTATGGAGCTCATAGTAGGTACGCCTCGCCTTCGTATTTTACATCTCGAAGGTGTCCCCGTTTTTGTAATGCTACTTTCTAGACAAAGCCTGTCATGCAAGATTTTGTCTGCAAGCATAGGGCCATGCACAAATTACGTCACGCTTTAAGGGAGGAGAGGATTGGTTTTTGTATGACGAGACGACCCATCGAAAAAATTTTGAGATCTCATACAAAAGTGTGACACAGGGGGGTTGAAAATGGTCGATTTTTGAGTGACATAATTTGTGTATCACCCCCATGTACTGTGGTTTTAGCCCAATCATTGGTACAATTATTTTATATTGTAATTGGGCTAACTAGCATCAGGTTGTACCGTATGCGTGATAATGTTTGCACCATCGTCAAATAAAATTCCAGTTTGACTTGTGAAGACAATGTATTGGTTTTATTTGCAGGCATTTAAGCTATTACTCATATCCTAGTAGGCTGTGAATAAAAAGTGTTGATTTTCTTAGTTTTACACTTGCATAATGACTAAGTATCCGTGGTAGTGTCAAAGTCAAGATTAACAATTTTTGAATTTATTTTTTTATTTTGACATTGCATAATGGTGTAGACATTGGCACACAAACAAAAGTTATAATAACTATTGATTCTGGAATTTGGTACGGATCGATAGTTTTTTTTCGGAAATCGAAAAAAAAACGGAGGTTGCGTTCGGGCAAATTCAAGACTTTCTTATATGGCGCTACTCGTAGCTCCTGGATGCCATTGGTAATAATGTAAGTTTTTTTCTATGGTCGAAGGATCATAAAGGCCACCGTAATTTTCCTTTTCGATATGCCATGCCGTTAAGTCGCTGATTTCGCGTTTCTTTGCCATTTTTCTCATTGAGCGCATATAGTTCACCCAAATCTTATTTTTGGTGGCAGCGATAGCTTTCTTTATCCATGTTAACCTTGGACGACCAGTGGACACCTTCGGGAATAGTTGCCTTTGCTATTTTTCGGTCTAAGACTGTTTTACGGTTCTCCTGAACACTCCTGAAATGTCTTTTTTAACATTTGCGCGTGGACAAGTCCCGACTACCGCTGCTACCCCTACATGGTGCAAATTTTAAACTTAAGAAATCGGATTTTTTTTACCCGCAACCTACTGTGATATGAGTTAGAGCTTACGTACATGCAATAAAAACCAAGACATTGTGTGTACAGATGATATGGGTACCTTATTTGTACGATGGTGCAAACATTATCACGCATACGGTAACCCGTTCATTACCTTGTAACGTGACTATTTCAGCTCAACACACATAGCAGCCTTTGCGCTACTTCCTCAAATGAGAAAGACTGCTGGTGCTGTTTGAGACCAAGCCCACTCGTGGGCTTCATAATACACACGCAACAGCACGTCGTTAACTATTTTTAATTTCGTTATCCACCCATTTTCGCACCGGTCGTTCGTTTCCATGTGAGTAAAATAATGATCGCTCGCCTTTGCGCACCGGTGGTCTCTATTCTATCCGTACCATCGGTTTTTTTTGCACTTCTGTAAATCATCGCAATATTTTGTGTATTTCTATGGTGTTATAGCAAATCTTATTCAGTATAATAATCTGTGCTCATATTTTGAAAGAAGGGGTTTTGGATAAGACTGAAAACAGTTAGTAAAAATTGAACTCAAATAAATAATTCCCTTGGAGATTTGTACCAGTTTTGCTGTGTTTAAAGATATTATTTTCTCAATAATGTATGATTATATTTAATCTCGGAATTCAAGCAATCTTTTTTTTAAATTATGTGTTTGTTGCTTACTGTATGACTTGTAGGTTAAATTTTTATCTAAAATAATATCCATCTCTTCGATATCCATGTTGCCTTTCTCGCAAGAAATTTATCTGAATTTGAGATTTTGAGCATCTTTTTAATAATTAGGTTTATTAAATAATTACATCCCTTGCATTTCCAACACATTTATAACGTAGTTGTCTCCTTTACAACTTCGCGTAGGTCAAGATTTTTGAATCCTGGTCATAGTAGAAGCTGTCTTCTAACAGTCTGCGATAAGTTTGCGCAACCTTTTTTCATTAACGTGTATTTTAACTTCAGCTTACTCTATACTCAGTCACAAACTTTTAGTTACAAAGCATCAATAGGAAATCTTAATATATATTGCGATTCTTTGGCTGCTGGTATATGAATATTTGTTGGAAACAAACTCTATGTGCTTGAAGTAGACTGCGTATTTGTCAAAGTACACTCTCCTTTTTGGCACTTCATACAACAATTGTAGGATTTTAACATCCAACACCTTGCTTTTTCTAATAACGAGGAACCTACAATATGGCAGTCCTGCACACCGCCTATTTTAATTGATGAAACTTGGCAGCTCGACTACATATTTTTAGATTATTATCGGTATGATTAAAGTTTGTTTTTACAAAAAAAATACTGAAGTGTTTCTATGATATCTGAATTGAGTTAGGTACAGTCAAAGCATCTTTAAAACATCGTAACTACTCTTATATAATCTTATACATACGCAGCCAGTACGGAATCACCCTGGAATCACCCTGGAATCACCCTGGAAAGCAATCGTGTTACTTTTCTTGTCAATATTGATGCTTGCAGCATATCATAGATATGACACATGCATCAAAGCGGCCAGGTCTACTGCGTTGTATTTACGCGCAAAGATGATTCTTCGAAATACTTGGAATACAGAATATTTTCTTTCGGCAAGGTACTTCTCGAATTTACAGGGGAGGAAGGCGATCCAGATAACGTGTTGATGAATATGTTTTAAATATATGAAAGTGTGGATAAAAGAGTTGTGAATAAATGTGTAATATTGGAAAGATCTCCCCAATTGTTGGGTTGTTTTTATAGATCTAATGTCGAACCTCCTATTCTGTATGATTGGTGATATTCGCATGGGGTCTTCGCAGATTTTTTTTCGTTCTGCTTTGCCTTATTGTTTCTACAAGGGTGAAGTTACCCATTTCGCACACTTTCTTCCTAATGTCTCGTTTATTTAATTTATATTTTTAAATTTATATTTAATAGACCACCCACTGACGACCACCACTTTCAAAAACAGCAATCAAACCAAAACTCCTTTGCCTTTTTCGAAATATTCACGACAAAACGAAAGGCGAGGCACATCTCTTTCAAAGCAGGGGATCTCAGCCCGGAAAGTGAAGAAAGAAAACCTTGTGGTCACTTATTACCGTCAAATGGTATCTTTCTGGGTTAGAAAATACGCACATCTTCTTACCGGAATCTGTGACGGATGAAGATAATTTTGGAACTTGTCGGAACGAACTTCGCGAGTTATTTCTTTGGACATTTTTTTAAATGTGCGAAACAAAACTTTACTTGCTGCGTAGCAACCCCGGCTCAAACATGTACGTGTTAAAATAGCAAAACTCACTGAATCACTATACATTTCTTCAAATATTAGTTTCGAAACGATCGGCCGAATCAAAAACTAAAGGTGTGATTATGAACAATCGTAACTATTTTTATAAGAAAATCGATACAATTTCGTTATGCATGATCCTAAAATTGGCGAAGAAGGGAAAATTTTATTCATAACATACTTAAGCAAAGCTTGTCAATTTAAACCTATTATGTTTCTGCGTTTGTATTGTCACTCTATCACAATTGTATGTCAGACAATTTGTTGTGTTATTCGTGTAACGATCTATGATATTTTTTGGTTGAAAATTTCAAAGCAAGTAAAAATAAAAAAAATAAATATTTGATGCAAACTAAAATAAATTCCTACCTATACAAAACAAGAAAATCATTCTCTAGAAACTATATACCCGGCAACAAATCCATACTCATGTTCTTTCGTCTCCTCTTTACGCTACCCCAGAGAGCTAAACGCGAGAGAGCGCACGAGCCTACGGATAGAGACCGTACTTTGCGTGTCTCTATATTCTAAGCCCTGCTACGAACCGTACGTAAACTTTTCGCTTTCGAGCCCTACTTAGCAGCGACCGGTGCGGTTCGCTTCTTTGTTCGGGGCTCTACTTAACGTTAAAACGCTTGATTGAGCCCATGAGTGGGCTTGGTCTAAGGGGCCGGCTACAAACATACATTTGTTTGTTCAACATCACATTACAAGACATAATCAACGATAGTACGCCACAATACTCGGTTTGTGGCTGCCGCTCTCCATCCTCGGTCGCGCCCAATGCTCGCCAGGTCACGCCCATCGTGCTCTCTGCGCTCCAAGCCTTCTTATGCCAGCGAGCTCGTGCTTCATCCTTCTCCGCCACACACCGTTCTCCTGCACACCGCCGAAGATCGTCCTTAGCACGCGTCGCTCGAAATCTCCGAGTGCTTGCAGGTCCTCCTCGAGCATAGTCTATGTCTCATGCCCGTAGAGGACCACCGGTCTTATTAGTGTTTTGTACATGGTGCGTGGGTGAATCTTTTTCGACCGCAGTTTCTTCTGGAGTCCGTTACAAGCCCGACTTCCGCTGATGATGCGCCTCCGAATTTCACGGCTCACATTGTTGTCAGCCGTCAATAAGGATCCGAGGTAGACGAATTCCTCCACCACCTCGAAAGTATCCCTGTCTATCGGGACACTACTACCCAGACGGATCCGGTCGTGTTCGGTTCCGCCTACCAGCATGTACTTTGTTTTTGAGGCATTCACCACCAGTCCGACTTTTGCTGCTTCGCATTTCTGACGGGTAAACAGCTCTGCCACCGTTCCAAATATTCTGGCAATAATGTCCATGTCGCCCGCAAAGCACACAAATTGACCGGATTTTATGAAAATCGTTCCCCGGCTGTTGAACCCGGCTCGTCGCATCACACCTTCCAGAGCGATGTTGAAGAGTAGGCATGAGAGTCCATCACGTTGTCACAGCCCCCGGCGAGATTCGAATGAACTGGATAGTTCACCCGAAACCCTTACGCAGTTTTGCACACTGTCCATCGTTGCATTAATCAGTCTAGTCAGCTTCCCAGGAAATCCGTTTTCGTCCATGATTCTCCATAGCTCTGCGCGGTCGATACTGTCGTTTGTCGTATGCCGCTTTGAAGTCGATGCACAGGTGATGCGTTGGGACCTGATATTCACGGCATTTCTGGAGGATTTGTCGTACGGTAGAGATCTGGTCCGTTGTCGACCGGCCGTCGATGAAGCCAGCTTGATAACTTCCCACGAACTCATTCGTTTTAGGTGACAGACGACGGAAGATGATCTGGGATAACACTTTGTAGGCAGCATTCAAAATAGTGATCGCCCTGAAGTTCTCACATGCCAAATGGTCGCATTTCTTACAAATGGGACACATTACCCCTTCCTTCCACTCCTCCGGTAGCTGATCGGTTTCCCAAATCCTGACTATCAGCCGATGCAGACAAGTGGCCAACTTTTCTGGGCCCATCTTGATGAGCTCAGCTGCGATACCATCCTTACCAGCTGCTTTGTTGGTTTTGAGCTGATGAATGGCATCCTTAACTTCCCTCAGCGTAGGAGTAGGTTCATGTCCGTCCTCCGCTGCACTGGCGTCGTCGTTTCCTTCGTTGCCGTGGGCTTCTGTGCCTACGTTCTCCACGCCGTTCAGGTGCTGATCGAAGTGCTGCTTCCACCTTTCGATCACCTCACGTCCGTCCGTCAAGAGGCCTCCGTCGTTATCCCTGCATATTTCGGCTCGCGGCACGAAGCCGTTGCGGGATGCGTTGAGCTTCTGATAGAACTTTCATGTTTCTTGGGAACGGCACCGCAGTTCCATTTCTTCACACTCCGCTTCTTCCAGGCGGCGCTTTTTCTCCCGAATGAGGCGGGTCTGCTGTTTCCGTTTCTGTGTGTAACGTTCCACGTTCTGTTGAGTCCCTTGCTGCAGCATTACCGCCCTCGCTGCGTTCTTCTCCTCTAAAACCGTTCTGCACTCTTCGTCGAACCATTCGTTCCGTTGATTCCGTTCCAAGTACCCGATGGTGCTCTCGGCTATGTCGTTGATGGCTGCTTTAACTGTACTCCAGCAGTCCTCTAGAGGGGCCTCATCGAGCTCGCCCTCGTCTGGCAACGCGGCCTAGAGATTCTGCGCGTATGCTGAGGCGACATCCGGTTGCTTCAGTCGCTCTAGGTTGTACCGTGGCGGTCGCCGGTACCGTACATTGTTGATGACGGAGAGTTTTGGGCGCAGTTTGACCATCACCAGATAGTGGTCGGAGTCGATGTTGGCGCCACGATTAGTCCTGACATCGGTAATGTCGGTGAAGTGCCGGCCGTCAATCAGAACGTGGACGATTTGAGATACCGTCTGCTGTGGTGATCTCCAGGTGCAACGATAAAGGAGGCTGTGTTGGAAAAAGGTGCTACGTATGGCCATATTTTTGGAGGCGGCGAAATAAATGAATCGTAGGCCGTTTTCGTTCGTCTGCTGGTGGGCGCTGAACTTACCAATCTTCGGTCTGAATTCCTCCGCCTGACCTACTTGAGCGTTTAAATCTCCTATGATGATCTTGACGTCGTGGCTTGGGCAGCGATCGAACTCGCGTTCGATCTGCGCGTAAAATGCGTCCTTGTCATCACCAGTGCTTCCGGAGTGTGGGCTGTGCACGTTTATTATGCTGAAGCTGAAGAATCGGCTCGGCTAATGGACCTTTTTTATCGGGCTCGCCTCTTCAATGGCTCAAACACTTTTGTTAATCTTAAACCCAATCTCTAACCCAACTTACATGTTCATTGTTCAGTAAACACACCCAGCCAGGATCCCAGCCAGGCGTCCCGGAAAGCTGGAAAAAGTAGGCCTGAAAAGGCTGACCCGTCCCGGAAGGATGGGAACAAGGGGTTGCAACGGTTGGTAGGCCCTCAGCAGCCACGGAGTAGGGCGAACCAAGGGGAGGACCCCCCTTGGACTAACGTAGAGCGGAAGAATAAGAAGAAGTCGAAGCCGCAAGTTAAAGTAGTGAGGAACGCCAAACCAAGGCGTAAAAGAGTAGGTGCCAAGCGCGAGAAAGGTGACGCGCTCGTCGTCAATACAGAACAGTCGAAGTACTCGGACGTCTTGAAGGCGATGTGAAGCTACGCCAAGCTGGAGGGTCTGGGAGCCGACGTGTGCAGTATTAGACTTACTCGTACGGGCGAGATAATCCTGGAGTTGAAGCGTGAGAAGGATCACAAGGGCGCCGCCTACAAGAGGTTGGTGCAAGAGTTCCTTGACGAAGGAGTAGAGATGAGAGCTCTCACACAAGAGGCGACTCTGAGGTCAAAGACCTAGACAAGGTCACCGAAGTGGAAGAGCTCGTCACGGCATTGCGGCAACAGTGCGAGGTGCATGTGGCCACCGCAGCCGTTAGACTACGGATAGGGCCGACAGGGACACAGATAGCTTTGGCTTAGCTACCTGTGGCGGACGTCAAAAAGTCCGTTAAAGTGCGTATGTTGTCTGACGTTTCACGAGCCGCCGGAGGTTTGTTTTAGGTGTCTGTAACCAGGACACAAGTCATTGGACTCTAGAGGCCTTGACAGGCTCAAACTGTGCAGGAGATACGGCGCAGAAGGCTATAAGGCACAAGGCTGCAGGAATCCACCCATTTGTCTTATCTTTACCGGGAAATCCGTGAACAACAGGCATCCAACGGGTCGTCCAAGGTGCCCGGCCTTCGACAAGCCGCAGTGAACAAATCACAGTGCAGGTAACGCAGCTGAACTTGAACCACTGTGACGCGGCTCAGCAATTGCTTTGTCAGGCGGTTTCTGAGTGGAGGACAAATATCGCCATCATAGCGGATTCATACCGAGTATTCGCCGGCAACGAAAATGGGGTCGCGGATGGGTCCAGAAAAAAGGCTAAGCAGGGGGGTGCGCTGAAGACCGAAATAAGGGCAAGCAAAAAGGCCTGCTTCGAGGGTCTCTGTCGGAGAGCCAATGCGAATCCGTGGGGATCGTGATGGCTAAGACGAAAGGTGTAATGGTTCCTACAGAGCAGAGGAATCTCCAGAGCTGTTGGAGGGAATCATCGAGGAGCATTTTCCGCGTCATGATCATAGTTCTTGACCTCCTTTCGTAGCACAGCTGGGGACTGGGACTGGCGATGAGTAGAGGATCAACGGTGTGGATCTTGTGAGGATAGCAAAGTCCCTTAGCGTAGCTAAGGCCCCAGGTCCGGACGGAGTTCCGAACATGGCCTTAAAAGTAGCTATTGCAGAAACTCCCGAGATGTTCAGGACTGCTATGCAGAAATGCCTGAACGAGGCTTCCCAGAGGTTTGGAAGTGGCAGAGCCTGGTAATATTGCCAAAGGCGGGGAAACTACCCGGGGACCCGTCGGCATATAGACCATAGGGAGCTGAGATAGCGCTCCTGCGTAAGAGAAGGTGGATTCGCTACTCTACAGTAGTAACTGTGGATGCAAGGAACACATTCAATAGCGCCAGTTGGACGGCCATTGTCGATGCGCTTCTGCGTCTGGGGATTTTTTTTTATCCTAATTACCATATGTCAAGTAATCAGCTTCTGTCACGGCGTCGTCTCCCAGTCAGGTGCAATGGAATCAATAAACCCCAAGACCTTACCAGGTTCTGCAGACCAGATCTCGCCGATCTATTTAAAAATCTTTGCCTGCGCGTGTATAAAGCACCACAACTGCAAAGCAGATGTTCCGAGGTTTCACGTTCCGTATTACAGAAACGACAGATATCACTCTGAATCTGGCCAATATTTTTCAAGTGATACCTGCTCGGACAGTGTCCAGTTACTAGGCCAGTGTATGTACATAGAGCTCTCTTGTTAAGCTCTAAGAGCTTTTTGGTTTTATAAGCATTTGGTGTTATAAATCGTTTTGACTGATTGCAATTTTTGACATCCATCCAATTGGATATCACCCTCTGCTCAGCCCAGCGTTTCAGGTCCATTTTAATTGTACAGTTTGATATACCACAGAATGGTTCTGGGCGAGCAAACTGTAAATTGGAAACACTTTTAGCAAGCTCGTCTGCCATTTCATTCCCGTCAATGCCACAGTGACCTGGAACCCAGTATAAGTTTACTGAGTTCCCTTGGCACAACCTGCGCTGTGAAAGAATGCATTCCCAGATAAGCTTTGAAGTACATTTGTAGGCGCACAGTGCTTTAACACATATTTGCATATGTGTATTTTCTGTCAAGGCAGATATTTGCGCATTTCAAAATAGCAAGAATCTCCGCTTGAAACACCGTAGGATAGTGTCCCATCGCCACTGAAATTTGTATTCCAGGGCCGTAGATTCCTGCTCCCGTTTTTATTCCAACGTTTGAGGCATCTGTATAGAATTTGATTGATTTTTGACGAACAGTGAGACCTCCGACTTCCCAATCTGCGCGAGTAGTTTCGTGCAACTTATAGGGAACATTATGGTTCTCCACAGGTTTCATCCAGTCTTTAATCATTTTCATTACTGGTCTATTTGAAAGAATTGTGAAATGCTCAGGTGACCTACAAGATCACCTGGCATAAACTTTTCAACTCGTTCAAGTCTCGGCAATTCTTATTCTGCTTCTATGTACTCGTGCAAAGGTAGCAGATTGAGAATCGCATCCAAAGCTTTTGATGGAATGCTGCGCATCGCTCCTGTAACAGCAATGGGCGTTGAATTTTCGCAAGCTGTGATTGCGTGGTAGCCTCTTTTGTTTTTGGCCACCAGACAAACGAAGCATACGTCACTTTTGGGCGGATTATGGCAGTATACATCCACATTATCATTTCTGGTTTCAAGCCCCACTTCCTGCCAATAGTTTTGGAGCATAACCAGCACGCACTTGTTGCCTTACCGACCACGGACTCAATTGAGCATTCAGTTCAGTTTAGCATCCAGTACTAAACCTAAGTATTTGACTCGATCACTAGTATGAATTTGTATCCCCCCAAGCCGAAAAGCTTTTA
This sequence comes from Aedes albopictus, assembly GCF_035046485.1. Classification (NCBI taxonomy): domain Eukaryota; kingdom Metazoa; phylum Arthropoda; class Insecta; order Diptera; family Culicidae; genus Aedes; species Aedes albopictus. The sequence goes on from NC_085138.1 coordinate 353,562,275, forward strand.
GGTTGATCTTCCTTCTCCTAGCGAAAGTTACGACTTTTGACGGGTTGATGCTAAGGCCCTCCTTAATACATTATGAATGTGTATAGTTTAGGGCCCTTTGCATTCTTTCCGAAACAGTTTCGTCATACTTTCCTCTCACTATTATGACTATATCGTCTGCAAAGCCCACAACTTCGAAACCTTTTTCCTTCAAGCTTCTTAGAAGATCGTCTACAACCAATGACCACATTAGTGGTGAGAGGACTCCTCCTTGAGGGCAACCTTTCGTTGCCCTTACTGTTATAGAAGAACTTCCCATCTCAGAGGTGATTTCTCTTTTTTCAAGCACAGTATAAATCCAACGTATGATACATTGGTCGAAGTTTTTGTTCTCCATGGCACGCTTCATAGATGAATAGGAGGCAGCTCCTTCTATGTCGCTTCATAGATGAATAGGAGGCATTATCGAATGCTCCTTCTATATCTAAAAAAAGAGCTATTTCTTTTGCAGAAAACGTTTTTTCCACCTTTGTTACTTGCGAATGAAGTGCCGTAACTGTTGACTTATAGATTGATAAGCAAACTGAAAATCAGGTAGGGGATGCTCTGTTATGTAAGAAGAATAGATAAAATCCTTCAAAACCTTTTCCATAGTCTTCAACAAAACTGAAGAAAGACTAATTATTGGTCTATATGTTTTTGGATACGTCTTGTCTCGCTTCCCCTGTTTAGGTATAAAAACAACCTTTACAGTTCTCCATTTTGATGGAACGTAATTCAATCTCAAACTAGCCTTGAACATCTCAATTAGTGACGGAACCAACACCGCTTCTCTGTTTTGAATCAGTGCTGGAAATATTCCATCAAATCCTGCAGATTTAAAAGGCTGAAAAGATCTAATTGCATTTTCCACCCTGGCCTTCGTGAAAATTTCATACGCTAAATCTGAGGCGGTGTCTCCTGTACTATTTGACTCCGTAGAGTTTATAATAGGACACCCTCCACCTTCATTCACCTATCATTGGAATCAAAAACTTAGAACCAGACCTGGAAAATGTGTTTCCATCATTAAATCCAAAGTTTCACGAGGAGTTTTGATGAAAGCTCCATCGTAACGCTTCAGGTTTCCCAATTCATTTGCGTGATCTTTTGCAAGCGTTTTTTGTAGATTTGCAACTACAGGAGTACTGTTTATGTTTTCACATGTCAGCACCCAAGATTTTCGTATTTCGTTGTTGTACTCAGTCAGGGCTTTCCTATACTGAGTCCACTCTCCCGTTTGTTTCGCTCTATTGAACATTTTACGAGAAAATTTTCTAAGGCGATCCAGTTTAAAGTTGCACCATGGCACGTCTCTAGTAGAAGACGATTGTATGGTGGGACAACTGCTGGGGATACCCGGGTACCTGTACAAGATTCTCGGAAGTTATTTCCAGAATCGAGAAATGCTTTCACATAACCTCAGGAGCCCCCAAAGTTTATCCTGAGTCTGGTATTATGGAATGCCATGTACAATGAGGTGTTGAGATTAGAGTTCCCGGTGGAGGATTCCCTGACGACATTACGCTGGAAGTCTACGGTGAATCGATCGAAGAAGTGGGGTTGACTGCAGTCCACTCGATCGCAGTTGCGGAGAAGTAGATGAGCTCCAGGAAATTTGAATTGGCACACCACAAAACTGAGATGGTGGTTGTGAACAATCGATAGTTGAAGCAGCAAGTGGTGATCAGTGTAGCCGATTGCACTATCACTGCAAAGCGCTCTGTCAAACACTTGGGGTGATGATCGACGATAAGCTTACCTCAACATCTATAGTCGCACTGTCCAGGATTATGTGCAATAGCTCTGCGGTGCCAGTTAGCGCAAAACAACCCACTACTTTATAGAGGACCATAGTGCACAGTTCGGTTTAGAGTCATTCCCTAGCATTCGGACATCGATCATACGCTCCTCACATGAGGCATAGACGCTGATGGGAGCCGTTCCTCTGGAAAAACAGACGCTGAGGCTTGCAGAAACAAACCCCATCTTCCCTATCAGCCTACGACCAATTTTCCCACCGGGGTTAGTTACTCGACCGTCCCTTCCCGAGCAGAGGAAAATATCAAAATAATAACAACGGAATCACAAAACCTGTTTTTATGTCTCGGTTTGTTATTATTAACTTATTAAGTCATCACCGTTCCATAACATGTTCTGTTGGGCAATCTTATTTTGTTATGATCGTGCTCTTGGTATATTTTCTTTAAATTACATTACAATAACTTGTTTTGTTGTAGCACAAGTTCAGTTATTATTGTGTCATTGAGACTAGTACAAATATTTGATCATTAATATTACAACATAACTAGCTTTGCAATCAAAACTACACCATTCGAGATTTTCGTTGTTCACAGCATTCCGTGAGGAACGGTAAGAGAAAATATTATTTTGTCATCAGTTCATCTTCTTACTGACATTACGTTACAGAGCCAACTTATCAGCCTTTTGTTTTATAAGCACTTTGAAAAGTATACCTTTTTTTCAAGTTAAGTCGAATGTTTTCCAGAGTTCATTATATAAGTCATGAATGGTCAAAATTTCATTGCAATCGGTTCATTGAATCCGGAGGTATAACAACTCAAAGTTGGCTATCAGATAATTTTATCTTTTTCAAAAATGTTTATAACTTCGTGAAGAATTGTCCGATCTTTTCAAAATTTTGTCCACTGATACACAACTAGTTGAAGAACTAACAGTAAAAATTTGAGAATATTCGATGCACTTTTCGAAAAGTTACTTCTAGTTGAACATTTTTTGTAAAGTGAAAATTTTGCCTGTCCCGATCATTTTGTCTATCCCCTGTAGGTATGAATACGAAAATAGAGAATGTAATAGAGTGTTAGCCATTTTATGAAACATTCTGGATCAACTGGTGGAATTCAACGACGAACAACACATTTTCGACAAAAATGTAAAAAAATAAGTCATCAAGAACTCCATTGATTATTTTTAGACATTTTATTTTTATTGATTTCACTGCATCGAGCCCACTTAGATTAACTAGGATGAATGTGTCAATCAATGAGGTAATAATGTAAATTAATCTTATAAACAATAAACCACCTAATAAAGGGTTTCAAAACGACGGTAGTTTTTCATCGTAAGCTGTTTGGAAAATAAACGAGAATTATTATTTCTCTCTGTTTTCGATAAGAAATCGCTTGCGACAAAAAAAGCGTCCCAATTATGAATGAAACATTTAACAATAGATCCTATTGTTGCCAGTGAAGAGAATTGTCAGACAAAAGAGGCACAAAACAAGCAACAAAGAAGGTGCGACGATTAGTCTTTATCCCTACTGGTGACAGATAATGACATGATCTCGAAATTTTTTGTTGCAGACAAAACGGAAGCTGAATTTGTTGCGGATTTTTCAACTCGTGAATAATCAATTATTACTAACCCAAAGTCGAAACTGTTTGATGATAGAGCTTCACCAGAGTTGCAGTGTTTACCGACTCGAAGTTACCGTTCGAAAATCGCAATGCAAGGCTGAGAAATCTCTAAACTAGTGGTGTACGATGTTGATCCCATTATTTTCAAGTTGGGACAAACTTATGTCGCATGGGTTGTTTTGTCGCAACAAATACAGGTTGCGACATTGTCATTATTGTTGCGCGATGGTTGAGTTTTGATTCACTGATTGTTGCGTATCCCATTGAATGCATATGGGACTTTGGAGGAGTTCCTATCCGCAACAGAAAAAAAGCGAATTTTGTTTTCAGATTGTTATCAATAACGTATTCATATCAAAATTTGTTATTAAAATATTTTCAAAATTCGCTGTTATTAAGTTGTTATTGAAACTAACAAAACATGTTATTAAACAGGCTTCCAGGAACATTTTTTTGTTATAATATTTGTTATTTTGCCGCTTATGACAGACAAGTTTATAACAGGATATGTTATGTAAATAACATGAAAATAACTCTTTCCGCTACTCAGTTATTTTTCCAAAAAAACACATTTTATTATGCTGTTGCTATTCCCGTCTGCTCGGGTTAGGTTGCTTGCAATTTGCGGCGTTTTCAATGCGGAGATAAGTGTAGGAGTTACAATACCTAGACTTAACTGTGCTAAAATGTGCTGAAAAAGCTCCTAGCTAACAACTGTGGAAGTCATAAAACAGGCTATTTCCTAGTTGGGATAATACACTAAATATAAGAAAAGAATCAAATGGCTATGATCCTCTTTAATGCAATTTGGTAGATAACGGATGAGTTGCACAGTAGGTGATGAGATGGGGACATTTCATACGAAGCACTACTCCAACAAAGCGGTCGTATTTCCTACATGTGGTGATCTATATTATGAATGATACCATGTGGTATATGTGTTGAACTAGTGTGGGTGGCTGCACTAGCGAACGAACGATCCAACCACGAATAGCCGGCACCACTCGTCATTCTATCGTGCAGGCCTGACTAGATCGGACGACATCACACGTGGCGACGAGATAAATTGGAGAAACGCGTTGAATTCTTTTCAAAGTAAATTAAGTGGTCAAGTTTGTATTAACAGCAGGTAATGAATTTAAAATTAAATCCGCGATGAGAAATATCATTCAAAATTAGAAAACACATCGCGCCGTAGTCTGCCATTGATAAATTTGAAGCGTGACGCGAGTGAAAGGGTGCTCTACAAATGAAAAATGTGCAACCCACGCCGATGGGGGTAGAAAAGAATTTTGGATGGTGAACAGTGAAATTATGGGAAGGTTAATGTGATCACAGAAATTGGTGGAGGAAATAGTGATGGATGAAAGAGGAAATATGCCCTGGCAGAAAAGTGCACGGTGATGGGGATGAAAATTTTGAGAATGTGCATACGACGCGCGGCAGCCATTTTTTCATCATGCTGGGGGGACGCGCCCGCGGATGAAGAAAAAAACGAGCATCGAACGGGGCGAACAGTGATAGTGAAAGAAAACCGAATATTCTGGTGTGGGTGATGAATGAAGCGCCGCATAGCATGCGGCGAATGGTGGTGGTGTGAATGGAAGAAATGATGATGGATGGTATGATCATTAGATCATTAACGGCCAAGTGGTTTGCATTCAAAGTGTGGGAAAAAAAAGAGGCTGTTATCGTGTGTGGCAAGAACGAGATTTAGTGTTAGTGAGATTATGATGATTGAAAATCATGTGTGACAGCGCGGCACACGATCGGCTGTCGAGCTGATAAAGGTCATAATCATCGCACCGGATTCCTTGCTTCATGTTGGGGCCCAAATTATGGTAATTTGTCTATGATTGGGGGCAGCAAAGGTATGTTATTATATTATATATTCAAAACAGTAAAAGCTAGCACTCTAATGGTTGCAAAGTGCTGTGTACATCCAACCATTAATCCTATTTACCAAAGAAAATGGAAAAGAGAACCACCCTGTATTTTCCTATTTGAATCCATCAGTTATGTTCTCGCATGTCCGGAGCTCAATGATCATTTGAACTTGTATTGGTGGGCTGATCAACTTTCTTTTTATTTTGGTGTGATAGTAACTAATTTTTCTACTGGTGTGATTGGTCATTCATGCACGTATTATGAGTTTTCGGGTAGTGTGCTAATCTGAGTAATAAATTAGCAGCAGACGACTTATCGAGAATGCCGCTGGCACTGTGATTAAATTCATTGAGAGTGCGTAATGCACTGTGATTAAATTCACTGAGAGCGTATGATACGCTGTGATTAAATTCACTAATGCCGTTGGCACTGTGATTAAATTCACTGAGAGCGTTTAAAACGCTGTGATTAAATTCACTGAGAGTGCGCAATGCACTGTGATTAAATTCACTAAGAGCGTGTGATACGCTGTGTTAAATCCACCATAATGAAAGTGTATATTGTTAGAGTAAGTTGGTTGAAAATGTTTGTAGCAATATTAAATAACCACGTGTCAAGGCAGACTACAGCGCGATTAATATGAAACAATAGCCAATTTTAGTGCACATGAGATAAAAGTTGAAATGGGAAAGATGATCACACATTTATTTCTAACAGGCAATCATGGCAAACGAAGAAGTGGTTTTTCAAACCATGTCCTTCTTCAGCCCAGCGTCGTATAATTTACCTATGTTCAAGTTCTCGCACTTACCCGCAACGGAGGTAAGAACCGCTTGGACATCGTGGATAAGATGGTTTGACAACGTTATGTTAGCGACCAACATTTTGGAAAGCCACAGCCGTAAAGCGCAGATGCTTGCTATGGGAGGCATGGAGTTGCAATCTGTCTTCTATGGCATTCCGGGGGCTGATATTGACGGATCAGATGGAAGGGACCCCTATATTGTGGCCAAGGAAAAACTGACGGCACATTTTGCTCCAAAACAACACTCCAGTTTTGAGAGATTTCAATTCTGGACTATGACGCAAGACAATGATGAGCCGATTGAGAAATTTCTTCTCAGGGTTCAGCAAAAGGCGGATAAATGCTCATTTGGACAAACTGAGCTTGAATGTCGTCAAACGGCCATCATCGATAAAATAATCCAGAACGCGCCGGACGATCTGCGTCGTAAGTTATTGGAACAAGAAGTATTGACGTTGGATACTTGTACCAAAATTGTTAATGCGCATCAATCTGTCAGTTACCAAGCCGCCCAAATGAACTCTAAACCAAAGCCAATCGCGGATGTTCACCGTTTAATTGCGCATACACAAAGGACACCATATTACAAGAACTCAGGGATCCCAGCCTATAAAGAAAAATGCTCTCGATGCGGTCGTTTCCGACATCGGACATCTGAAAAATGCCCAGCAGCGGATAAAAAGTGCCACGGTTGCGGAAATACGGGTCATTTCCAATCGATGTGTAAGACACCAGGACGAAATGTAAGGAACTAAAATAAGTTTTTTTAATGGTAAAAAAAAATATATAAGTGTATAATTGGGGGTTGTTTTTTCCTTTCTTTAATTTGTTAATGTTCAGTCATTGAAACGAAAACGTTCACCGCAACGATACCAACAAATACCACAGCATAAAAGGTTCAGAAGCGTTAGGAATGTTGAGTTGACCGATGAAAGAGAGGATACGGAAGAATTTTCAGTCTACAAAATCAACAACGAAAACGATGAGCTACTGAAGTGTCGCGTTGGGGGAGTCACTATTGAAATGTTAATTGATTCAGGATCTGCGTACAACCTAATAGACGATCAAACGTGGGAATATATGAAGCTGAACAAGGCAGTCTATTTCTCGGAAAGAAGTGACAGGTCTAAGAAGTTCATGGCTTATGGGCGAATACCGTTGGAGTTGGTAACCGTGTTTGACGCAGTTATCGAAGTACACGATGAGGATGATATCATATCAGCCAGAACAACATTCTACGTGATCCGAGGCGGGCAACAAGCCTTGTTGGGAAAAATCACGGCTCGTGAACTTGGTCTGTTACGAGTCGGACTACCTAGCTCCTTCAAAGAAAACGTATGCCAAGTCAAACAAACAGAAGCATTCCCCAAAATCAAAGATTTCCAGCTGGTCCTTCCAATCGATAAAAACGTGACCCCAGTAATTCAGCCATTACGACGCTGTCCGGTACCTTTGCTGGAGCAAGTGAAAAGAAAGCTGGATGATCTGCTAGCGATGGGTATAATCGAACGAGTGGAAAAACCGTCATCTTGGGTGTCACCATTAGTGCCCATTCTTAAAGACAATGGTGAACTACGTCTTTGCATAGATATGCGACGCGCCAATCAAGCAATTCAGCGTTTAAATCATCCACTGCCAATCTTTGAGAACATACTCCCGATGTTCAATGGAGCGAAATTCTTCACTACGTTGGACATCAAGCAAGCATTCCACCAAGTAGAACTGGCGGAAGAAAGTCGTGAAATCACGACGTTTGTCACCAATTGGGGCCTTTATCGTTACACCAGATTACTTTTCGGTGTTAACTACGCCCCCGAATTCTTCCAGAACCTCATGGAGAGTATTTTGTCGGAATGTCCTAACACCGTTGTTTTCATTGACGATATCATGATCTGGGGAGCGACAGAGAAAGAACATGACGAAGCAGTAAGAAAAACATTGGCCGTCCTGAAGAGTTTTGGAATCATGTTAAACATGCAGAAGTGTAAGTTCAAACAAGAAGAAACAACATTTCTTGGACACAAGTTCTCTGAAAAGGGAGTTCTTCCGGCTGACTCAAAAGTTCGATCCATCATGCAGTTCAGAGCACCTCAGAGCAAGGAAGAATTGAGAAGTTTTCTGGGACTTGTAACTTACGTTGCAAAATTTATTCCAAACCTGGCAACTGAAAACCACTCCCTAAGAGAACTACTCAAGGACGCGACACCATTTGAATGGCGATCTACCCATCAACGATCATTCGAAACACTGAAACAACACATGAGCAACCTACAAAATTTGGGCTATTTCGATCCTAAGGATGAGACATTGCTTGTTACTGATGCATCTGGCGTTGGGCTTGGGGCGGTGCTGATACAGGTAAAAAGTGATCAGCCACGTGTAATAAGTTACGCATCAAGAAGTCTCTCTGAAACAGAGAAGCGATACCCACCAATTGAAAAAGAAGCGTTGGGTATAGTGTGGGCAGTTGAGAGGTTTAAGGATTACCTTCTCGGAATCTCTTTCACTGTTGAAACTGACCACCGCCCACTGGAAATTCTTTTTACTACAAAATCACGCCCAACAGCTCGCATAGAAAGGTGGATGCTGCGCTTGCAGTCGTTCAACTTCGCGGTCGTGTACAGGAAAGGCTCTACAAACATTGCCGACCCTCTGTCTCGAATGGCATCACATGTGGAAGACAACTGGCAGGAGGAATCGGAAGTCTACATCCGCCGTTTAGCATCTACTACCTTAGCTATGCTTGTGGATGATTCGTGGAGCGAAAACTTTGACGATGAAACGGAAATCTCGATCAGGACAATTCAAGAAACAGCTGCTGTCGATATCTCGGAAGTTGTTGGAGCTACGGAAAAGGACGAAGAAATGCAAGCTATCAAACTGGCAGTAATGGAAGAGAATTGGACGTCAGAACTCGTGAAACCCTATGCAGCATTTCGACACGAATTATCATTCGTCAATGGACTCATAATGCGAGGAACAAAACTTGTGATTCCGTCTGCTTTACGAAGTAGGATGTTAGTACTTGCTCACGAAGGACATCCTGGCCAGACGATCATGAAGCGAAGGTTGAGAGATCGCTGCTGGTGGCCTAAGATGGACGCCTGTGTATCAAAAACATGTGACAGTTGTGAAGGTTGTCGCTTGGTACAAATGGCTGATCCGCCGGAGCCAATGCAACGAAGGGCGTTGCCGGACAAGCCTTGGGTGGACATTGCCATAGATTTTCTGGGTCCTTTGCCAACAGGAGAGTATATATTGGTGGTAATCGATTACTTCAGCAGGTATCTTTCGTTATTCTTACTTATTAATAATATTTTGCCTTTATTGAGAAATCTTGTTTGTTTATAGGTATTTATGTTTGGAGATTATGGCTAGTATTACAGCGAAGGAAACCATAAAGCGGCTGATGAAAATATTCAGCATCTGGGGAGTGCCACGTACTTTGACACTCGATAATGCCAAGCAATTTGTATCCACAGAATTTCAAGAATTCTGTAGCACAAAAGGAATCCATCTGAATCACACTTCTCCTTATTGGCCGCAAGCTAATGGAGAAGTGGAGAGACAAAATCGGTCACTTCTCAAGCGTTTGAAGATTGCTAATGCTCTCTATGGTGACTGGAAAGTGGAAATGAACCAGTATCTTGAAATGTACAACAACACTTCACATTCAACAACCGGGAAAGCTCCAAGCGAGCTTTTACAAAATCGAAAGCTGCGCTTCAAGTTCCCGGATCCAGATGACCTAGGTACCGCTGTAACATCAACTGACTATGCAGACCAAGATGCAACTCAAAAACTGAAAGGAAAGGTAGGAGAAGACAGGAGAAGGAAAGCTAAATCGAGTGACATCATCTCAGGAGATATGGTTCTAATGAAGAACCTCCATCCATCAAACAAACTCTCTACCAATTTCCTAGCGGAGAAATTCGTAGTAGAGAATCGCAATGGGTCAAAGGTTCGGGTTCGATCAACGGATACTGGAAAGAGCTACGACAGGAACGTGGCTCACTTGAAAAAGGTTTCCGCTCAGTCTGAAAATGATGAGTCTGACGAAACCCAGGGTCATCAGGCTGAGCCCATCGGGGAACGTCGATATTCTGAGCGTATCCGCAAACCGCGTGTAAGATTTGAGGCTTAGGTAAGGTATTTGCAGCTGACATTTATGTACCAGTTACTTAAGGTAAGAGATATATACCATAATTAAATAACAATTAAATAACAATCTAATGTCTATGAAATTATCTTATAATGGAAAGGGGATATGGTGATCTATATTATGAATGATACCATGTGGTATATGTGTTGAACTAGTGTGGGTGGCTGCACTAGCGAACGAACGATCCAACCACGAATAGCCGGCACCACTCGTCATTCTATCGTGCAGGCCTGACTAGATCGGACGACATCACACTACACAACTCTTCTATTGTTATGATTACTATGGTTGGCATGTCATCGATACGTACCGGATGCGGAAACCTCCTATAGTATGTACAATCGAGATGGATGCATCCCTAGCCGAGTCTGGCCCCCATCAAAGAATGAACCATCCAGAGAACAACTAGTAAGCTCGATCAAACGCCCAAATACATTCCCAACTTGGCCCGTGTGTATCGTGGTGAGTAAACAATCTGCTACCGCAGCGTGGCGGCAATTCACAGCCATGATGACGGCAGAACCGGCAGCAATCCACTATCTGCTCGCTAATATAGGAGAGAGAAATGATGGAGGTATAGGTAAACCTTCCTGCTGCTGGAGTGCCACTTTTCATCATCAGCTGCTGAGTGCGATAGCCGAAGCCGATATTCGCAGCACGCATCGGAACGGGACTACTGACCTACAAATGGGTGGCTTTTGGTGTACGTTATCAAATCGTTTATCTGAAGTGCGGAATGGATACCACTACTCCATATGGATGGGGGTTGCCTGACCGAAGCAGGTTTAGCTTCAACGATGTAGGGCAGGAGTTCTTAAATTTTACGATAGAAAATTTTTTTTTTTGGAAAAATCAACGCGTTTTCGTAATTGTATTTACCGAACAATTGTTGAAGGGTTGAAGTTATTAACCGGAATCCGGAATTATGACTGTGGAATCTTCAGTCTGAAGATTAGATAACTACATAAACTACAGAACATAAACAATTCGTTAACGATTCATATAAACCTAGTCTTCGTCCAACCAAAAGAGCGATCCGACACCTAGATTGAGAAACACCGGTATTCGCTATAAGTGCACATAACAGCTTACCCATAATCCAAATTGCTCGGAGGTGTAAAAAAACTGTGTGTTGATAATTCCGCAATATGTATACCGTCCCTGTCCCGTCCGTCTCGTCCAATCCCACACTAACTGCTGCGAAAATCGCTAGGAATCTCTTCTCTATCTCTAAACGTATGTACCTACGTATGAATAGTGGGGTGGCGATGAATAATTCAAACCATACCCGGACCAGCCAGCCCAGCCGGGTATATGAATACGAAGAGTGCGTGACGTCATTGAGTTGATTTTTTCCCTTTGGCCGCCGATAGTGACCAGCTGTACACCAGCACGGCACAAGGCATTCTCGAACGCGCGGCGTGCAAGTGATGAGGTAATGCAGGCCCTTTATCTACGTACCTACGGCACAACTGTTTTAATATATGGATTGTGGTGCATCCACTCACACACGATAGATCACCGCCATCCATAAAAGAAGACGGGGTTTCTATTCCATCAACGCCGGCGGGGAAGGAACATGAGTGAATAAAAGCTCCCCCTGATGGAGACGCATGGTATTTTATTGCTATTTTGTGTTGCGCCTTCATGCTTGGAAAGGCTGTTTGCAGCCGGCAACGTAATTTATTGTAAAATGATTAATCTCGCGAGTTCAGTTTTATCTATTTAGTTCAACATCAAATTCATTATACTTACTTTCAGTCCTGGGCACCCACGGTGGTGTAGAGGGCGGAATTGAAAGATCTCCATCCTGGGCGATTGCCAGCCATCGCCTTGACCTGTGGCCAGGTCAAATTTCTGTCGACTTGCTTGATTACGTTGTTGAGGCTGCGCCGCTATGAGCCGCTGGGTCTGCCTTTGCTGCGATGTCCTGCTGGGATCCAATCTAACGCTTGCTTGCAGATTTCGTTTTCGCCCCTGCGTAGAGTGTGGCCGACCCACCTCCACTTTCGCTCCCGAATTTCTGTCGCTTTCTGCTTTTGATGACATCGACGAAGGAGCTACACGTTGGAGATCCAATTGTGAGGCCACCATGCACGAATTATATACCACAGGAGTAGTACCTGCAGCACAGATTTCACGTTCGAGTTGAAAATTCGGATTTTGGTGCGTCGACTGATCTGGTTGTTTTCCCATACATTTCTTAAACTCGCAAAAGCAGCCCTCGCCTTCTTAAACCGTGCACCTATGTCGATCTTAGTGCCACCTTCAGCCGCCATTTGACTACCAAGATATTGGAAGCTTCAACATTCTCCACTGATTGCCCAGCTACCGTAAAGCTGGAAGGGTTGACCGTGTTTACATCCAACGATTTGGTCTTGTTGATGTTGATGGTAAGATTTGCCGCTGAGGAGCGATTGGCAAGATCATCGAGCTGGCTCTGCATATCAGAGCGCCATTGAGCTAGGAGAGCAACGTCATCAGCCAGTTCGAAGTCATTTAGGTGCTTCATGGTAATTCATGGTAATGGGCTGCCACAGCAATCCACGATTTGGTTCACGATCAATCGCACCTACCAGGACCTCGTCGACTACGATGAGAAACAGGGCGGTGATAGTAGTACATCCTTGCCACACTCCAGAAACGACCTGGATGGGTTCGGACAAGACACCGTTGTGCAGTACTCTGCACGACAATGCCCTGTACTGTGCTTCAATGAGGCCGATGATTTTCTCAGGCACACCCTTGCACTCGAGGGCTTCCCACATGTTTCCGTGGTAGTGGTGTTCGTGGGTAGTGGACGCCAGTGCGATGGTGCATCTAAAATAATGTGATTTTTTTAGTGCTATCGCTTATAAACAGTGCCTCGGGTAACTGGTTCAGTGGTGTTGAATCACAGTCTTTGCGGGAAAAGTGAAGTTCAGTAGCTCATACCGTAAATAGTGTTAAGAAATATTGTGAAATATATTTCTAATTCTAGCCATATCTGCCATCAATTTGATGTTAGATTTTCACGTACGTGTATGATATGTAAGTGCTTGTGTATGTGACTCTCATCTCCTCTTCTGGTGAGGTGAGTATTAACTCAGTCAATCTCTTCATGAGAGTCTGAGAATTCTGCGTTCTGTTACCACCCTGCGGTAGGTAAGTAAACGATAACTTGGGCTATGCTTGTATAGGTATGCCGGGTATGCTGTTCTTCTGGACATGCTTTTCTGCGTACCTGATTACGCGTCTATACTGCGTAGATAGTTGAAAAATTACAATATGTTATTTGTTTTTCAAATTTTATCACAATCGCAGTTCTTATATTTGTCATAGGAACATGACGATATTGCGAAGTAAACATCACCTCCACAGATAAAGCTGATGATGAAGTACTAGATTACTGCAAATTCTGCGGTGCTCTCGTTTCGTTCTGTAGAGTATCTTCTCTGCAATTAGCTTGAGCCAGTATGCTCATAGTGAGAGAATTTTGTCGACGTACTCTGTTCGATTATGTCGATAGTTAGCTCGCTATTAGAGGTGTGTACTGACAATTAGTGTTCAATACTATCAAGACGGAATTGCGTGTGTTCTATAAACGTATGCAATGTACATTTAGGGGAACAGCGTTTCCCAAATATATATTTTGCGGTACCCCAGTCAAACAGTAGCTCGCTTTATCTTTACTGATTTTAGTGTGCTCTTAAGGTGAATATATAACGAAGCCACACTTCAAATTTTCAAAAGCACAAATCTGAAGAACCGAGGGTTAATTTACGCTGAAAAGTTGATCGATTGGTCACCATCAGCGGGTCACCAATCGATCAACTTTTCAGCGCAATCCGTCTTTTGGTTCTTCAGATTTGTGCTCTTGTAAATTCGAGGTGTGGCTTCATTATATATTCACCTTAACTGGTGAACCGCAAAATACGTGTTTAGGAAATGCGGAATTTTATGGTCACTATACAAGCTTTTCAACGGTTGTATTGATTATAAGACCTATTTCTGTATGTGCAGATTTTTTTTTTAGCGTGAAAGGCTTTTTGTTTTAACAATGGTAGTATACGTTGGAACCTTTCAGATGCACAAACTCTGTGTATTTGGGATTCCATGTGTACCGCATATTGAATAAATGATCTGTGTTTAACACGCTATTTATTTACTTCAAAGTCTCCAAGCTCTCTTTGCAATTAATTTGTATTGGTGAGCAAGCAATCTGGCTTAGGACTTGGAGGGTATTCTGATTTCAGATTATCATTCTTTTCCTTTTAGCCGCCTCCGACTACTGAGCGTTTTCGATAAACCGCATCGTCAAAATGGCTGAGCAAGTAGGTAATACTGTTGCTGGTTCAGGACTGCAAGCTGAAGATTCCTCAAAAGCATCTACTGGACGTGCAAATGAAGATATTCAGTATGCTAGAAATGGACCAGCAAATGCAAAACCGTCTACTTCTGCTAATGGCGGAAGTACCGGATTCAACGTAAGAGGTAAAAATTACTCTAAGAATCAGAGAAAGAAGCACAACCGAAAGGTGGCTTCATCTGGTAAAAAACTTACCTTGGATGCAGAGGTGAGTGATACTCGTGCTTCATTGCGTTTTCAAATAAAGTTGTTGAAAGGTTTATTTGATAACACATTGAAGGATGAGTTATTAAGGGACCTTAATGTCCTTCTTTATCAGACGTCGCCAGGCTCGTTCATTCCATCATTCTTTGGCTTCGGACTCAGATTTGGAAAGATCTGGTTTTCGCCCGAAAACCAGGAAAGCCACGACTGGTTGAAGCAAAAGCTGATGGTAATCAACGAGACGGCGAAAGATGATTTCAAGTTCGTTATAGAACCTTTCAATCTTCATCAGAACAGCATTGGCCTGAACATACCTTGCAATGCGAATGATGATTTATCTAAGAATGATATTCTGAATAGATTGAATTTTCAAAATCCTACTATGCAGGTAAACTCCTGGAGGGTTAACAAAATCAATCCAATTGAGAAGGGTCACCGCCTGCTTTTCTGTAGCATCAGTGATGATTCTCTCAATCTTCTGAAGCAGCAAAATTTTATGGTCAACTACGGCTTCCAGAAGATTTTCGCTCGCTTTTCATCAAAGAAATGAGCCCATGTGTGCATTTCTTCTATTTTTCTCAACGTCTTTCGTAACGAACGTCCAGTTTTGGGTTGCTCGATTTTATGGCAGATGTTGAGATATTTTGATTTATTTCCAGTATCCTTTCGGGGGTGCAGGGAATAATGAATCATTTTTGTTTCAGATTCTAATTTATTTCCAGTATCCTTTCGGGGGTGCAGGAAGTAAATAATCATATAAGTATCCCATTAGGGGTACTTGTATGAAATTTAGCCTCTCTTATCCTTTTCTACGTTTTCCTTCTTTCAAAACCCTTCTTCTCCCTTCCCTGCTTCCTCTTTTCCTTTCGGGTAAGTGATGATTGGCTATGAAGTGCGAGGCACAAATCTCCCGTTCGATGGAGAACGTGCCGCCTGAGCCGTATATCTGATACCTGATACCTGATGGTAATGGGCTGCCACAGCAATCCACGATTTGGTTCACGATCAATCGCACCTACCAGGACCTCGTCGATTACGATGAGAAACAGGGCGGTGATAGTAGTACATCCTTGCCACACTCCAGAAACGACCTGGATGGGTTCGGACAAGACACCGTTGTGCAGTACTCTGCACGACAATGCCCTGTACTGTGCTTCAATGAGGCCGATGATTTTCTCAGGCACACCCTTGCACTCGAGGGCTTCCCACATGTTTCCGTGATTGAGACGGTCGAAAGCCTTTTCGTAATCAATGAACACCAGGTAGAGAGACTCTTGGAATTCATTGATTTGCTCCAGAATGATACGGAGCGTGACAATATGGTCCACACACAGGATCGTCCTACTTAGTCGCTGTATGCATGCGCTCAAAACTTTCGACAGTTAGGGGCTGTCCATAAACCATGTGGTCATTTTTTTGGGACTTTTCAATCCCCCCCGCGTGGTCATTAGTCCATACAAAATTTTTTATTTGTTCATACAAAATGGTCATTGGCCGAACCCCCCCCCCCCCCATGACCACGTGGTTTATGGACAGCCCCTTATCACCACGCGTCGAAGTCGAACGCCACGGCTCAACATCGAGCAACTTCGTAACGTAGAAGTGGCTCAAGACTACGCGCAGCAGTTAGCAGTGGCCCTACCAAAGGAAGAGCAGCTTGGCGCAGCTACACTTGAAGATGGCTGGAGGGACATCCGATCCGCCATAGGTAGTACCTCGGTTACAGCACTAGGCTTCGCGACTCCGAATCACAGAAACGACTGGTACGACGGCGAATGTAAACAGTTGAAAACTGAGAAGAATGCAGCATGGGCGAGGATGCTGCAACACCGTATGAGAGCGAATGAGGCACGTAACAAACAGGCGCGGAACAGGCTGAACTCAGTCTTTCGGATGAAGAAGCGCCAGCAGGAAGAACGAGATCGCGAAGCGATGGAAGAGCTGTACCGCGCTAAGGACACACGAAAGTTCTACGAGAAGCTGAACCGCTCGCGCAGAGGCTTTGTGCCACAAGCCGACATGTGCCGAGATAATCACGGGAATATTCTCACGAGCGAGCGTGAGGTGGTCGAGAGGTGGCGGCAGCATTACGATGAGCACCTCAATGGCGACGTTGCAAGTACCGAAGGTGGCGTGGTAACAGATCTAGGAGTATGTGCACAGGACGAAAGACTTCCGGCCCCTGACCTTCAAGAGATTGAGGAGGAGGTTGGCCGGTTGAAAAACAACAAAGCCGCTGGAGCAGATCAACTACCAAGCGAGCTTCTAAAATACGGTGGAGAAGCACTGGTGAGAGTACTACGCTGGGTCATTACCAAGATTTGGGAGGAGGAAGTATTACCGGAGGAATGGATGGAAGGTATCGTGTGTCCCATCTACAAAAAGGGCGACAAGTTGGATTGCGGGAACTACCGCGCGATCACACTACTGAGCGCTGCCTACAAGATACTCTCTCAAATTTTATGCCGCCGTCTATCACCGATTGCAAGAGAGTTCGTGGGGCAATATCAGGCTGGATTTATGGGTGAACGCGCTACAACGGACCAGATGTTCGCCATCCGCCAGGTGTTGCAAAAATGCCGCGAATACAACGTGCCCACACATCACTTGTTCATCGATTTCAAATCGGCGTATGATACAATCGATCGAGAACAGCTATGGCAGATTATGCACGAATATGGATTCCCGGATAAACTGATACGGTTGATCAAGGCGACGATGGATCGAGTGATGTGCGTAGTTCGAGTATCAGGGACACTCTCGAGTCCCTTCGAATCTCGCAGAGGGTTACGGCAAGGTGATGGTCTTTCGTGCTTGCTGTTCAACATTGCTTTGGAGGGTGTAATACGAGAAGCGGGGATAAACACGAGTGGGACGATTTTTACGAAGTCCGTTCAGCTGCTTGGTTTCGCCGATGATATTGATATTATTGCTCGTAAATTTGAGACGATGGCGGAAACGTACATCCGACTAAAGAGTGAAGCCAGGCGAATCGGATTAGTCATTAATGTGTCGAAGACAAAGTACATGATGGCAAAGGGCTCCAGGGAGGAATCACCGCGCCCGCCACCCCAAATTCATATCGACGGTGATGAAATCGAGGCGGTTGAAGAATGGGCTCACTGGTGACCGACGACAACGACACCAGCAGAGAAATTCAGAGGCGCATTGTGGCAGGAAATCGTGCCTACTTTGGACTCCGCAGAACTCTACGATCGAATAAAGTTCGCCGTAACACGAAGTTAACCATCTACAAAACTTTGATTAGACCGGTCGTCCTCTATGGGCACGAAACATGGACCATACGTGCAGAGGACCAACGCGCCCTTGGAGTTTTTGAACGGAAGGTGTTGCGTACCATCTACGGCGGAGTGCAGATGGAAGACGGGACTTAGAGAAGGCGAATGAACCACGAGCTGCATCAGCTGCTGAGAGAACCAACCATCGTCCATACCGCGAAAATCGGGAGGCTACGGTGGGCGGGTCACGTCATCAGGATGTCGGATAGCAACCCGACTAAAATGGTTCTCGAGAGTCATCCGACCGGTACAAGAAGACGTGGAGCGCAGCGAGCTAGGTGGGTCGACCAAGTGGAGGACGATCTGCGGACCCTACGCAGAGTGCGGAACTGGAGACAAACAGCCATGGACCGAGTGGAATGGAGGCGGCTACAATGTACAGCAGAGGCCACCCCGGCCTTAGCCTGACCGTTAAGGTAAGTACACAGGATCGTCCGGCACGGAATCCTACTTGCTGCCGTCGGAGAGTTGCATCAATCTTCTCCTGTATCCGGTTAAGGATCACTTTGCAGAGGACTTTGAGCTCGATACAGAGTAACATGATGCCCCGCCAATTATCGCAAACAGTCAGATCACCCTTTTTGGGTACCTTTACTAAGACGCCTTGCATCCAGTCCTCCAAAAATGTTTCGGTTTGCCATATGTTACAGAATAATTGATGCAGTGGTTGTGCGGATACTACGGGGTCGGCTTTGAGCATCTCAACTGATATGCGATCGACCCCTGGGGCTCTGTTCGATTTCATGCTACGGATGGCAGTTTCTATCTACTGCACTGATGGAGCTTCGGTGTTGACACGGGTAATGCGTCGAACCCTTGGCGGATCATCCTGAGGTGTTGATGGCGTGACCGACACATGAAAAAGGTTTCCAAAGTACTCGAACCAGCGTTTCAACTGGTCAGCCGGATCGGTCAGTAACTGTCCAGACGTGTCTTTCACGGGCATCGTAGCATTCATCTTAGGAACTTGATATCACCTTTCAGAACTTGTCCACGACAGCATTCAGTTGACTGCAAAAGTTCTCTTTGTCTTTTCATGACAAACTCATGATAACACTGAATAAATATTTTGTTTCCATAATCATCGATTTGCAGCTACGGCTCTGCAACGTCGGCCACGCCCAGTGCTCGCCAGATCACGCTGCATCTGTTTTGCCCATCAAGATTCAAGCCTTCTTGTACCAAACAAATGATTAGCTAACACCAACTTTGCCTGATTGTTGTCCAGCATTCTTGCAACATGCTCTGCCCACAGTATCCGTCCAGCTTTGGCCACTTTCATGATGTTGGGTTCACCGTAGGGTGCAGCGAGGTCGTGGATCATTCTTCGCCGCCCCACACCGTTCTCCTGAACGCCGCCAAAGATCATTCTTAGCACGCATCGCTCGAAAACTCCAAGTGCTTGCAGGTCCTCCTCGAGCATGGTTCATGTCTCGTGTCCATAGAGGACCACCTGTCTTATCAGCGTCTTGTACATAGTACATAAGTGCAGAGGTGAATAGTTTTTGAACACATTTTTTTCTGGAGCCCGTCTATCGTAACATTGCTGCCAAGGCTTGTCCCGTCTCGCTCAGCTTCATTTACCAGCATGTACCCTTGCATGTACCTAATTTATTTTTGACGTATTCACCAGCAGTTCCACTTCTGCGCTTCATGTTACAGGCGGGTGTACAGTTCTGCCACCGTTCCAAATGTTCTAGAAACAATATCAATGATATCCGCAAAACACACAAATTGGCCGGATTTCGTGAAGTTCGTACCCCAACGGTTGTGCCCGGCTCGTTGCATTACACCTTCCAGGGCGATGTTGAATAGAAGGCAGGAAAGTCCACCACCTTGTCGCAGTCCCCGTCGAGATTCAAATGAATTGGATAGTTCACCCGAAATCTTTACGCTGTTTTGCACACCGTCCATAGTTGCTCTTATCAGTCCGGTAAGCTGCCTGGGAAAGCTGTTCTCGTTCATGGTTTTCCATAGATAGCTCCGTGCGGTCGATACTGTCGTATGCCGCCTTGAATTCGATGAACATGGTATTCACGGCATTTCTGAAGAATTTTCCGTACGGTGAAGATCTAGTCCGTTGTCGACTGGCCGTCGATGAAGCCGGCTTGATAACTTCCCACAAACTCATTAGTTTTAGGTGACAGACGATGGAGGATGATCTGGGATAGCACTTTGTAGGCAGCACTCAATATAGTGATCGCTCCGAAGTTCTCACATTCCAAATGGTCGCCTTTGTAGGGCAGATTACCTCTTCCATTCACTCCTCCGGTAGCTGTTCGGTTTCCAAGCTCTAGACTACTAACCGGTGCATACAGGAGGCCAACTTTCCTGCTGCGATACCGTCTGTTGTGGCACGGACTGAATAAGTGGGCTGTAGGTATCTGATATGTCCGTCCAGACGCGGGTCTTCAGAGGTCCTTGATCTCTGCCTTCGATCATCGACCTTTTTTCGATGGTGAATATATAAAAAACACTCGCGTTATGGGCACCAAATTTATTCCTCGGCCTTATTAAGGTTCTATGCAGAGACATCACCCCCGACGTCGGGGTCGGTCTCAGAAGGCTAGATTTCATTTCATTTATTTAGTTCACATCAAATTCATGATAATACTGAATCAACAATTTGCCGCCATAATACTCGATTTGCAGCTGCAGCTCTCCATCCTCGGTCACGCCCAACACTCGCCAGATCACGCTCCACCTGGTCCGCCCATCGTGCTCTCTGCGCTCCACGCCTTCTTGTACCAACCGGATGGTTAGCAAACACCAACTTTGCAGGGTTGTTGTCCGGCATTCTTGCAACATGCCCTGCCCATCGTATCCTTCCGGCTTTGGCCACTTTCTGGATACTGTGTTCGCCGTAAAGTGCAGCAAGCTCGTGGTTCATCCTTCTCCGCCACACACCGTTCTCCTGCACACCGCCGAAGATCGTCCTTAGCACCCGTCGCTCGAAAACTCCGAGTGCTTGCAGGTCCTCCTCGAGCATCGTCCATGTCTCGTGTCCGTAGAGAACCACCGGTCTTATTAACGTCTTGTACATGGTACATTTGGTGCGGGGGTGAATCTTTTTTGACCGCAGTTTCTTCTGGAGCCCATAGTAGGCACGACTTCCACTGATGATGCGCCTTCGTATTTCACGGCTCACGTTATTGTCAGCCGTTAGCAAGGAACCGAGGTAGACGAATTCTTCTACCACCTCGAAAGTATCCCCGTCTATCGTAACATTGCTGCCAAGGCTTGTCCTGTCTCGCTCAGTCCCACCTACCAGCATGTACTTTGTCTTAGCCGCATTCACCACCAGTCCGACCTTTGCTGCTTCACGTTTCAGGCGGGTGTACTGTTCTGCTACCGTTCCAAATGTTCTGGCAATAATATCCATGTCATCCGCAAAACAGACAAATTGGCTGGATTTCGTGAAGATCGTACCCCGGCTGTTGAGCCCGGCTCGTCGCATAACACCTTCCAGGGCGATGTTGAATAGTAGGCAGGAAAGTCCATCACCTTGTCGTAGTCCCCGTCGAGATTCAAATGAACTGGATAGCTCACCCGAAATCCTTACGCTGTTCTGCACACCGTCCATCGTTGCTCTTATCAGTCTAGTCAGCTTCCCGGGAAAGCTGTTCTCGTCCATAATTTTCCATAGCTCTGTGCGGTCGATACTGTCGTATGCCGCTTTGAAGTCGATGAACAGGTGATGCGTTGGGACCTGGTATTCACGGCATTTCTGGAGGATTTGCCGTACGGTGAAGATCTGGTCCGTTGTCGACCGGCCGTCGATGAAACCGGCTTGGTAACTTCCCACGAACTCATTTACTTTAGGTGAAAGACGACGGAAGATGATCTGGGATAGCACTTTGTATGCGGCATTCAAAACGGTGATCGCTCGAAAGTTCTCACACATTAACTTGTCGCCTTTCTTGTGGATGGGGCAGATTATCCCTTCCTTCCACTCCTCCGGTAGCTGTTCAGTTTCCCAGATCTTGACTACTAACTGGTGCAGACAGGTGGCCAACTTTTCCGGGCCCATCTTGATGAGTTCTGCTGCGATACCGTCCTTACCAGCCGCTTTGTTGTTTTTGAGCTGGTGGATGGCATCCTTAACTTCCCTCAGCGTGGGAGTTGGTTCGTTCCCGTCCTCTGCTGCACCAACATAGTCATTTCCTCCGCTGCCTTGGTCCTCCGTGCCTACATTCTCTTCGCCATTTAGGTGCTCGTCGAAGTGCTGCTTCCACCTTTCGATCACCTCACGTTTGTCCGTCAGGAGGCTCCCTTCCTTATCCCTGCATATTTCGGCTTGCGGCACGTAGCCTTTGCGGGATGCGTTGAGCTTCTGGTAGAACTTGCGTGTTTCCTGTGAACGGCACAGCAGTTCCATTTCCTCGCACTCCGCTTCTTCCAGGCGGCGCTTTTTCTCCCGGAAGAGACGGGTCTGCTGCTTCCGCTTCTGTCTGTATCGCTCCACATTCTGTCGGGTTCCATGCTGCAGCATTACCGCCCGCGCTGCATCCTTCTCCTCCAGAACCGCTCTGCACTCCTCGTCGAACCAATCGTTTCGTCGACTCCGTTCTACGTACCCGATAGTGCTCTCGGCTGCGTTGTTGATGGCTGCTTTCACTGTACTCCAGCAGTCCTCTAGAGGGGCCACATCGAGCACACCCTCGTCCGGCAACGCTGCCTCGAGATTCTGCGCGTATGCGGTGGCGACATCCGGTTGCTTCAGTCGCTCTAGATCGTACCGGGGCGGCCGCCGGTAATGTACATTGTTAATAACGGAGAGTTTTGGGCGCAGTTTAACCATCACCAGGTAGTGATCGGAGTCGATATTAGCGCCTCGATAGGTCCTGACGTCGATAATTTCGGAGAAGTGCCGTCCATCAATCAGAACGTGGTCGATTTGCGATTCCGTTTGTTGTGGTGATCTCCAGGTGTAACGATACGGGAGGCTATGCTGGAAGAAGGTGCTACGAATGGCCATGTTCTTGGAGGCGGCGAAATCGATGAGGCGTAGGCCATTTTCGTTCGTCAGCTGGTGGGCGCTGAACTTTCCAATCGTCGGTCTGAATTCCTCCTCCTGGCCTACCTGAGCGTTTAGATCCCCTATGATGATCTTGACGTCGTGGTTTGGGCAGCGGTCGTACTTGCGTTCGAGCTGCGCGTAAAATGCGTCTTTGTCATCATCAGTGCTTCCGGAGTGAGGGCTGTGCACGTTTATTATGCTAATGTTGAAGAATCGGCCCTTGATCCTCAACCTGCACATTCTTTCGTCGATCGGCCACCAACCGATCACGCGCCTCTGCATGTCGCCCATCACTATAAAAGCTGTTCCCAGCTCACGTGTGTTGCCGCAACTCTGGTAGATGGTATGATTACCTCTAAACGTTCGCACCATAGATCCTGTCCAACACACCTCCTGCAGCGCTACGATTCCGAACCCGCGGTCCTTCAGTATATCGGCGAGTATGCGGGTGCTCCCGATGAAGTTGAGAGATCTGCAGTTCCACGTACCGAGCTTCCAATCGCAAGTCCCTTTTCGTCGCTGTGGTCGTCGCCATTGGTATCGGTTCGCATTCTTCTCTTGTTGATTTTCCGGTGCTAGTCTTTTTTACGGATGGCTCGCAGGGCCTGACACCAACCCACTAACCCAGGGAGCTGGGCTTACCTTCCCGGAAGCTACGGGTTCTGCATTGGCATTTCCTCCAACTACAGTGCTAAATAGCTAGGCTCGAGCGCCAGTCTTCGCCGGGGGTGGTGTTTTTAATGGGCGCCCAGGAGATAATATTTTACCTGAGCTTCCACCCCCGAAGGCTAGAGTTATTTCTTTTTCTCACAAGCTATGGTGAAGAGGAACGTTATCTAAAGAGATCAGAACCAGTGGTTCAAAATCTCGGACCAAACATGCCGGCCACCTTGAAACCAGACGGGTTTCAATCAAGAATTGAACTACGAAAATTGATTTGAAAACTTGCTTACATTTCTACTAATTATTCACTGCTTACTTCTAACATTCGGCGAGAGGCGTTGCACCGCACTATAGGCGATTTCCATACAACCAGACGGATGAAAATATTTTTATAATTTGTTTTCGCTTTCTGCGGTCTGTACTATCAAAATATTTCGTTAATTTGTTTTTTCAGTATTTCTAGCTTAACTTTTCAAAGATCGTATATACTTACTAATTTAAAGTGAACTTGAAATTAAATCGATCCGTACTTTGATTGCAACCCAGGTAACCAATAAGCATTTAAATAAGCTGTGTTTCAGCTATAAAACTGCATTATATCTGCTGGCTACTGTATCGTAGCAGTTCGACTGCTGAATTGCTCTGTATTAGCAATTCAAATGCTGCTTAATATCGAACAGCTGTTGTGTAGCATTTCAAATGCACGATATTTTTTAGTTAACAAGCATCCTAACTGCTACTTTATTGCCATAAAACTGCTAAGAGAGATGAGCGATGCTAAAACTGTTGCACATTTCAACTTTTCAATTTATGTGTCACGACTATAGGATCCATTACCATTCAGATGTCCTATCATTTACTGGTAGCAACGATGCAAATCAATGAGAAAACAAATGTTTTCCAAATAAATCGCATGTAATAAGAAACCAATTATGCCATCGTGTATCATGTGAAATGTTCAATTATCAGCACTTGTCCGAGCCGTTGTCCGGGCCAGCAAAATAACTGCCGGTGTGGTACTCAAGCCTTTAATAGATCAAAAAATCAACGCACATTATCTGATCGTTTCTAGCTCATCCTGTAGCGCGGTTCAGCATCATCATCAGCCAGAGGATTGTGAGATCGAATCCCAATTTCAGCGGGAACAGCAAAAAACAACTGCAAAAATAAACAACAGCCCCAAAGTCGCAGAGGAGGGTGTGAGTAAAAATAGAAAGGGAAGAATATGAAGCGACTGAAATGCGCAGGGGAAAATATTTTTGTTTATGATCGTTTTTTTGGGGATAGGAAAGATAAGCATTAAATCAGCCGTATATTGGGCCAAAACCTGCATTTAATTAGCACTAATGGCGCATATACGGCATATTAGCATTTAATGACCTGCAGTAAAGGCGCATATATAAATGCAATTTTAACTGCTTATTGGTTATCTGGGAAATCAATAGATTTTTTTTGTTTGTGCAAGGTAAATATGGAACTGTCAATACACTACTTGGAAAAAATATGAAAGCGATACAGTTGCTATTGTTATACCTATATAAAAAAATATGAAATTGTTCTAATATGCCCTATTTTTAAAAATGCCAGATTCCAAAGTTGCGCGACTTATGCGCAAACTTTTCCACCGTAACTTTCTCGAATAGACCCAGATTATGCTTTTTTTTTTTAAAATGGTCAAAAATTTATTTAATATAAACCGAGCTTTTTTTTATTCTTCAATCACTTAACCTAATTTACAGCTCTATTGTCCACTAGGGCACTGCGTAAGTGATTCCAATTGGAAGCTGTACATACACTTTGTACAGCGCCTAAATGTTTTCTATTATAATTGTACTATATCGAACGGGTTGCCGTTGCGCTGCTTTTCACTCTCTACCACATCATGGTAGAATGATGAGCACGAGGATGTTGATGTGTGGCTGTTGGTTGTACCTGTTTCCAGTCCGATTGGGGGTCCATTATTGGTTGCCGTTCGCCGATGTCCAAGTATCCGGGTTCATTTGAGTCAGGGGCTCAGAAGAGAGTCAGTGTCAGCTGCTCTCAGGGGGAAAGAGCAACTGACGAAAGTGCCGGGGCTGGGATCGAACCCATGACCATCTGCTTATGAAGCAACCGTGTAGCCACCACGCCACGGGCCCCGGCCTATAAACCGAGCTTTTTCGGCAAAAAGTTGTATTTTTGCGTAAATTTCCAACTTTAAAATTTAATATCTCAGAAACGCAAAGTGCTAGAGATTTGAAACTTTGGGCTTTTCATAATTGGAATGTTTACTTTCGACAAAAAATATAACCAAAAGGTTTGGTGAGGGTCAATTTTCGATTTTCGTCCGCCTGATATCTTATAGTGTACCGGGGGGGCGGGGGGTGCTTCAGGGGTATTTTCGGGGAGTTTCTAAGGGTCTCAGGTGCGTTCACGCAGAAAAAACTATGTTAAAATCAAAAATATTTGAGGTAAATTCAAATAAATTGTCAATTTGTTCAGGCAACAAAAATAAAACTGTTTGGAGCAAATCGAACGTCACATTTGAAGCAAATGCAATCTATGTTTGAAACAAAAATGCATCTTCTGACTGATGATTTTAGAAATAAATGTAAATATTTTTGTTTTTTTTTTTTTTTTGTGGCGGGTCGGCCCTATGGAAATATTTGTTTTCCCATTAAACTTATAAAGTCATTCTTTCGCTGGAAAACCCACCTCCCATGTTGTACTTTCAATGCCAACATCTTGTATACATCTATTAGATAACATATGCTCCCGAAAACAACGGGATTTCGTGGAGACTTTCGGTGAAACTTGCCTTTTTTGCAGGAGGAAATCTTGTTTGATGTTGCAGCTGCAACTTGTGAGTTTTGTTTATGTTCTCGACGGCGGAACGGGGGGCTCCTCAATGGGTGTTGTCGAAATAAATGTGTAATTGAGTTAGTTTTAAAAATTAAAATTTTAGATTTAAACGTTTTATCAGTTTACCGAATAAACATGAATATTTTTGTTTCAGACGGACGAAATTTGTCTCCGTGTTACATGGGGTTTTAAGGGGATTTCGAAGGTATTTCAGAAAGCTTCAGATGATTTTTGGCAAGTTTCAGAGGTGTTACGCAGGCGTTTTTGGGGTTTTCGAGGATCTCAGGGGTGTAACAGGGGGTTTAAAGAGGGGTTAAGGGAGCCTACAGCTTCTGAAAATACATTTCGTTTCCCCGTAACGTGGGTAGATCACCTTAGAATGGTGCGTTGCGGTGTAAGATCTACCAAATCAAATTTTGATCTTGATATCTTGTTAATTATTCCAAGATCCAAGTTTGATGCACTTTTTGTGTTTTGGAGTTTATTTTGTTTCAATGTACTACTAACTAACATTTTATTTCAGCAGGATTCAGGTAAATTTTTCGCATGATATAAAAATAATGTAAAAATATGTTACTGTAGCGAGCGTATCACTAATATGTAGATTATTTGACGTACGATGTTAATATTAGTTTATATTTCAGATTATCAACCGAAGAATCTAGTAATTCAACCAAATGCCATCAAGATGACAAGGAAAACAGGATGATTCGGGCAGACAACTGACGCAAGACGTTGAACTACGGTGCGCCTAAACGTTGACCAAGCGTATCCTTTGGAGTTTACCCTTCCACTAACAACACCCAAGTTCCCGTGACACCTAGGCCTGAGAGATCGTAGAGCTGTCTACATCTTTCATAGGTGTCCAAAACTAACTATCCTTTCCTTTTCCTCAGCAGTCGCAAGGACGTGGCCAGGGCAGTTTTCGATCATTGGAGGATTGCGTCAGTCTTGTCTAAGAGTCAGGGATTGATCCCAAATCTTTGTGCTTTGGTTCAGACGGGAAGGAGGCAACCCTCATAACAGCGGTCTAGAACTGTACCACCTACGAATTTGTGCGACTCGCTTAATGCTAATGCTAATACATTTCGGAACATAGTTTTATTAGTAAGCTTCAGGAAGATTGGATCTCACAAGTTATGCATGTAGATTCGATGACTTATGCTCAAGAAAGTTCTTAGGTAACCTTAAAAAGTCCCAAACCAACCCCATCCTCCTCATTGCGACCACCACCCCCCTGAGCATATATGGATTCGACCTAATTGGAGGATTTAGTGTAAACCTGGAGTCTCTGCCGGGCTTAGGTGCTTCTGTGGTCGGATGACCACGCCTCTTCGGCTTCGTAACTTCGTGCTTCTTGCTATTGATGCGCCAACCGGCAACGCGAGCTGGCCAAGCTCACTGCCAAACTGTGGACACCCTGTGTGGCGAGTCCTTCACCATACCAAATACACAAGACATGCATAGACGATACCAACTTGACCCTGATTGCTCTTGAAACGACTTGACAAAAAACTTGGACGGTGCCATAGCACCGGTGAGCACTCTGCGAGTGGCTTATGCGAGTGAGAGTTGATTGCTCTCTTCGTTGTCTCGGATAGGAAAAGGACAGACTCTCGATTTTCCTCGATCGAAGCATCCGTCTTTAGTGCGAACCGTGACGACACGAATGTTGCCGTCCGCCCCTTCGAAGGCCACTTCAGAGGAGGGGCATTTTCGTCCTTGAGTAGGACCATCGTGCCAATACGAATATTATTTCGCTGTTTGGTCCACTTGGTGCGATTGTGGAGATCCGAAAGGTATTGTGTAGACCACCTGCTCCAGATCAGCTGTGACACCTGCTGAGCAGTCTCCCACTTCGATAGGCGATTGCTGGGAAAATCCTGCAAATAAGGCTCCGGGATGGCAGTTAGTGGTCGCTGAACCAGGAAGTGCCCTGGAGTTAGAGCCTCGAAATCGCTGGGATCACTGCTTATTGGGGTTAGCATCCTTAGTGTCCTTTAAATGACTTGACCTGCGCCTCCCAGAGAACACCGAAGATTGGCGTACGAGGAGGGATGAATCGGAACTCGATGCCTTCGAAATTAGTGTCCTTGATGAGTTTCTATTGGAACTTCTGGTCGTGGAAAAGTCGATGCAGCTCAGTCAGCTCATGTTTCGCTCCGACGAAGCGCTGCCAGGAACGCTTGGGTGGTAAGGTACAACACCTGGTCCAGCTCCAGATGCACGGCCTTCACTACTAGGCAGACAAAAATCGCTACGTAGCACTTCACTGGACTCGCTAGACGATTGGGGTAGGTAGTTGACTTGAAATTGACCGCAGTAGTCCACGCCGACGTTCATGAACGGTGGTGCAGGGTTGACTCTAGCCGACGGAAGGTCGGCCATCAATTAGTCCACAACCCTGGGCTTGCTGCGGAAGCAGGGAATGCAATCATGTATCACTTTTCTTGCCAAACTGTGGATGTGGACAGGTCAGAACTTTCCGTGAATCGCAGAGATCAGAAGTTGCTGACCAGCGTGGATGAGCTTGTAGTGGAAATGCCGCACGTGAGAGAGTGCTTGTGATGTAGAATGTAGGGATGCTTGTGATCGAACGATATCGATGCCTTAGGCTTAGAGAGCCGGCCGCCGACAATGAGAGTCTAATGGAGGTGGGGAAGAAGATACTTCGTGTGCATAAGATCCGTGTCTGGTGCAAAACATGTCACTACTACCAGCAAAGCGAGCTCCCATAAGAACGCGTGTCAAATAGTGACATTTGTGTTTACATTTTTTTTCCTTGCTAATACATAGCCATCTCTTCTTCTTCCCCACCTGTAGTATATTCTCATTGGGCCGCTGACGCGCGTCACGCCGTCACAGAGTTGTGGATGCAACGCAGCGATATTGGACGAGTCGTGGACAGATCCCCTTTTGGCCAACTCTTTTAGCTCTTGTGGGATTCCTGCTGGGACAAGCAAACAAGAGCGATAGTTGCCTGTTCCTGTTTCTCGAGCGTCAGGGGATCAGTTTCCGATTTAAATTTGGCGAGTTGTACAGAAATCGAAGCAGCGGTACCACGATACGGACGAACTCCGTGAAGCTCCGATCGTTCGAAAACAATTTTACTTGGAGGTACTGCTTGAGCTGGAAAAGCTGATATCGGGCGCTCTTCTAGCACTGTTGTGTCTCCCAATCGACGCTGGAAATATCACATGCATGCGACCAGAACTGTTGGTCCTTAGCCAACCATTGCGGGCCTTCAAACCAAAGGATTTGGTACTGAAGGTGTGCTGGCGACATTCCACGGGAGATAAGATCTGCGGGTTCTCAGTGCCTGGAACATGACCCCAAACTTCATTATTGGACAGGTGCTGGATCTCCAACACGCGGTTTGCTACGAAAATTTGCCACCGAGAGAGTAGCGAAGCCAACCAACACTTAACAATCATCGGGTCTGTCCAGAGGTACGCTATAATGTTCATGTGGGCCTGGTTGTACTTCTCGTACAGATGACTCAGTAAGAGTGCCGAGGCCAGCTCGAGGCGGGGGATGCTCATCTTCAAAAATCACCCAAACTCTCTCTCTCTCTCTCTCTTCTTGGCGTAACGTCCTCATTGGGACAAAGCCTGCATCTCAGCTTAGTGTTCTATGAGCACTTCCACAGTTGTTAACTGAGAGCTTCCTCTGCCAATGACCATTTTGCATGTGTATATCGTGTGGCAGGCACGAAGATACTCTATGCCCAAGGAAGTCAAGGAAATTTCCTTTACGAAAAGATCCTGGACCGACCGAGAATCGAACCCGTCACCCTCAGCATGGTCATGCTGAATACCCGTGCGTTTACCGCCTCGGCTATATGGGCTAAATCACCCAAACGTTGCCACTCAAACCTGTGTGGGTGGGTTTGCTGGAGATTCCCCCCGAAATAGTAATAGCAGATCCCACGTTCGGAGAGCCTGGTTCGATAGACATGATCATCGGGGCGTAGTTTTACTCCGACCGGACAGGGCTTTTTTTTTCCTAGTTGGGGACATAATGCCACTGCGACCATTGATTTGATCTATTGTGGCGTCATCCTCTTCATTTTTTTTATTGCCGTACTGAAAAGAACCGACACTATCAGGAGTGACTATCCTCACAGCAAATGGCGTTTGTCCCAATCAGGTACCGCGTTTCGTATGAAACTTAGTACATGTTTGGGATGAGAAGCCCAAATTTCCTGAGGCCCCATTAGGCCCCTTTCCAGAAATCTACAGCGCTTGTGATAAAGTGCAACACACTCGCACAATAAATGCTCAGACGTTTCAGTCTCTAATTTACAAAATCGACATTCATCTTCTTGCAATTTACCAATCAATTTCAGATAGTATTTGCAAGGGCAGTGGCCAGTTATTAGTCCAGTGTAAGTACTTAGGTCATTTTTGTTCAGGTCTATTAGCCTTAGTGTGTTAATGGCGTCTGGTGTGATGAATCGTTTAGATTGACGAGAATCAGTTATGTTCATCCAGTTACGCTTAATTTTAAATTCTTCTAAAATCTTGAATTTCATTTTTAAGGCACTTGGAGCCAATCCAAAAAATGGCTCCGGTCCTATGAATTGAGTGGATGACCCTAGTTTTGCCAACTGATCAGCTTATTCATTTCCTTCTATTCCGCGATGCCCAGGAACCCAATACAGATTAACCTTATTGCGACAGGACAATTGCTGCAGTAGCTTCGAGCATTCCAAGACTAGTTTCGAGGTATACACTTTGGACTTCAAAGCATTCAATGCTGCTTTGCTATCCGATCATATACAAATATTAGCATTTCTATAGCGCCTTTTGAGACATATGTCGGCACATTCCAAAATAGCATAGACTTCAGCCTGGAAGACAGTAGGCCACCTTCCCAGTGGCAATGAAACGTTGACACCAGGGCCAAAAATACCAGCCCCAACCAAATTGTCTTGTTTTGAGCCGTCAGTGTAAAAAACAGTTGAACCAGATCGAAAATCTGGCTCCCCTGTTTCCCAATCCTGACGAGTCACATCAGCAACACAAAATAGATGACCAAAAAAGTTACGCTTTATCATGTAATCTTCATTGACCAAATATACTGGGTCGATTTCGTAAGTCTTTAGTATGCTCATATGCCCTCTAAGATTATAATCATTGAGATTTAAGGACCTTCTCATACTTAGACCACTTTTAGCAGCTGTTATTTGAATACAATCATGCAATGGCAGAAGATTTAGCATTGCATCCAAAGCTTTTGATGGGGTGCTATGCATTGCCCCAGTTAGTGAAGCTGTTGCAAGCCTTTGTAGCTTGTTTAATTTTGTTTGAGTTGTAACTTGTTTGGTCTTTTCCCACCAAATAATAGAAGCATAAGTAATAATGGGTTTCACAATGACCATATAAATCCAAAGTATCATCTTCGGCTTCAAGCCCCATTTCCTCCCAAAAGTTCTTTTACAGCCCCAGAAAGCATTTCTAACTTTTTCTAACTGTTTTTCCACATGTTTATGCCAGCAGAGTTTACTATCTAGTACAACTCCTAAAAATTTGACATCTAGAGATAAAGATAATTCGACATCTCCTAGCTTCAGTTCCGATATAGAGATTTTTCGTCTCCTAGTGAAGGGTACAATCGTTGTTTTTGAGG
Organism: Aedes albopictus; assembly: GCF_035046485.1. Taxonomy (NCBI): domain Eukaryota; kingdom Metazoa; phylum Arthropoda; class Insecta; order Diptera; family Culicidae; genus Aedes; species Aedes albopictus. The sequence continues at coordinate 353,594,551 of NC_085138.1, forward strand.
GATTGATATTCAACCCTTCATTTTTGCACCAAACTAAAGTAAATCTCAATGCTTCTTGCATTCGATTGAAAACAGTATTATCAAATTTCCCACGGACAATGACAACAATGTCATCCGCAAATCCAACAATTTCAAAACCTTGATGCTGTAGTTTTGTTAGAAGGTCATCAACAATCAGGGACCAGAGGAGGGGAGATATTACTCCCCCTTGAGGACAGCCTTGTATAGCTGTTACCTTTACAACTGAATCTCCTAAATATGCTGATATTTCCCTCTTTGACAGCATTTGCTCTATCCAATCGGTTAAACTTCTCGAAAAATTACGTTTCCTCATGGCTCTTTTCATCGATGCAAAGCTAGCGTTGTCAAACGCGCCTTCGACATCTATAAAGGTTGCCAATAATAATTCCTTACTGTCAAATGTTTTTTCTATTTTAGTTACTAACGAGTGAAGAGCCGATATTGTTGATTTGCCAGTTTGATAGGCAAATTGCGCTCTATTTAATGGCTTATCTTGAAGTATATCTGATTTAATATACTCATCTATAAGTTTCTCCATCAACTTCAAAAAAATAGACGTAAGACTTATTGGCCTAAACGATTCTGGCGACGTTTTATCTTTTTAATTTGTTTTAGGTATAAAAACAACTCGGACTTGCCTCCATTTTGTCGGAATATACCTTAATAAGAAACTGGATTTAAATAAAGTTAGTAGTATTGGAATTATTGTTAACTTGCACTTTTGGAGATGCGCAGGAAAAATTCCATCCATACCTGGACTTTTAAACGATTCAAAAGAGTCTAATGCCCATTCAATCCTAGGGCATGTGAATATATAATTAGCTAATTCGGAAGCTTCAAAGTTGGACATTTCCATTCCATTCATTGAGTTCCCAAAACAAACGTCATCTCTAGTTTGATCAGAGAGAGAAGGAAGAGATCCTGGAAAATGAGTTTTCATCATAAGTTCCAGAGTTTCTTGGGTATTTTTTGTGTAGGATCCGTCATCCTTTTTTAATGTTCCGAGACCATTGGTATGATCTTTTGAGAGAACCTTTTGAAGTCTAGCAGTTTCAGGAACACTTTCAACGCTCTCACACATGTGTCTCCAATTTTTCCGCTTTGATCTTCTTATTTCTTTATTGTAGTTAGTTAAAGCTTCTCTATAGGGAGCCCAATTCGATGTAAGTTTGGCTCGATTGAACTGTTTACGAGCATTTTTCCTTAGTTTCCCCAGCCTATCATTCCACCAAGGAACGTCTCTGCTTGTGGAGCGCACTTTTGTTGGACAGCTTTCGTTGAATGCTCTCGTAAGTACAGTTGTTAGGCAGTCAGCTGCCTTTTCAAGCTCAGAACATGTAGTAATTTTGTTGAAAGATAATTCATTTTGACATTCAATCTTAGAACAATAAAGATTCCAATTAGTTTTTCGAGGATCTCTAAAAGTTTCCTTTACAACAGGGACAGACAGGGACAGGGCTTTACTGCGGACCGGAAGAAGAAAGCTGTGCGACAGCAGACCAACGTTGCAAGACACAGTCTTTGGATGGGCCGTGTCTGGAAGAATTGAGGAAATGGCAGGCTCGCTTCCCACATCAATAAGCTGCGTGTGTTCGACGGCGGACCTCCAGGAAATGATCGCCAGGTTCTGGGAATTGGAAACCTGTCAACCGGACCCATTCGGTGGAAGAAACAGCTTGTGAAGAAATGTTCAAACAGACAATCTCGGACCGAACACCGTCCTTAAGGTATCAGTAGGTCGGGTTAAGAGGCACGTTCTCCTCCTTTTGGGAAATTTGTGCACCGTCCATACCAGCCACTTTGTTGTTTTTGAGCTGGTGGACGGCATCCTTAACTTCCCTCAGCGTGGTAGTTGGTTCGTTCCCGTCCTCTGCTGCACCAACATAGTCATTTCCTCCGCTGCTGCCTTGATCCCCGTGCCTACATTTCCATGCCATTCAGGTGCTCGTCAAAGTGCTGCTTCCACCTTTCGATCACTTCACGTTTGTCCGTCAGGAGGCTCCCGTCCTTATCCCTGCAGATTTCGGCTTGCGCCACGAAGCCTTTGTGGGATGCGTTGAGCTTCTGGTAGAAATTTCGTGTTGCTTGCAGGTCCACTTCCTCGCACTCCGCTTCTTCCAGGCGACACTTTTTCTTCCGGAAGAGGCGGGTCTGCTACCTCCGCTTCTGTCTGTATCGCTCCACATTCTGTCGGGTTCCATGCTGCAGCATTCCGAGTTGATAGAGAAATACAGTAAATACCTTTTCATGGTCACCGTTTCATCTCAGATGAATGAAAATACATTCCACAAAAGTCTACGTGGTTCCAGCATTGCCACTATCTTATATTACTTAACACTTAAATTTAAAACCAACCTCAATACTGATTGTGTCACATTAAATTCCTTTATGACGTCTCCACCACTATTTCTTCACACGTGACCGAAGCTAAAACAATTAAACGTGCCATTCATCATCGAACCCATCCCACACCTGCTGGTCATTTAACATAATCAGCTAATCTGCTCGGTAGGTATATAAATGAGTGTGCCGTGCCGGTCCGTATTGTGGAGACTAACGATCTCCATTTTGTGCCAATCACGTTGTAGAATGAGTTTTTAATCTGCACGCAACAATCTTTCCAACCGGTCGTCGTCCATTCATCGGAATGTGGTCTTCCGGCCGTCCGGACGGCCGCCCGCCAGCCCAAGCCAGAAGTCCTTTTTCCAGGTATCCTGCGTGCAACCGATTCAAATGCGAAACTAAATAACAAAAGAGGTGTACCTGGTGTTGCGGTCTAAATGAGTGGCATATTGTTTTCCGCCACGGTGTGTGGGAGCTCCTCCGAACCGGACGACCATTAATTAGGTCGGGGTTTGAATTGCGTGAAAAATTTCCATCTCGTTACTATACCCATTAGTCGAACCGTCCATCATTTTGGACCGGAACAACAACGCACACTCCAAGCGGCAGCGAATGGGAATTTGTAACGAAAATGAAACATATCGAGGTAAACAATGCCATCTGTCACAACCAGCCAGCGCTTGGCAAATTATTTCAATTGGGGATCGACCGGAGGATGACGGCTTTAACAGAGACGACACAGGAGACAGTTGGTTATCTCTTTTCCATTTTCATGAATATATAACATAACATCCATACTGCAATCATCGAATTTATCCAACGAGAGCACATCGACGAAAGGAAAAGTATCGATTTTCTGTTCAATTACATCCCAAACGGTGCACATCGGAGGATCAGAGCCAAATTTGTGGTAAAAAATTAAAAATCAAGGGTAAATGGACACACAGGCTCACGTCGAGCGTATCTGAATGGATGAGCAGGGCCCAAAGGGAGGTGAACTTCCACAAGACACAATTTTTGCAAATATACTATATTAACAATATAGGTCACTGCGTGTTTTCACATACAACGGCATGGATACGCCGTTTACGAATGATTACAGCACCACCTGTTGTCAGAAAAAGTCAATAATTGAATTTTGATCAATTTTAGTTTACCGTGCAAGGTGACATTTCTCGAAAAAAGATGTTAGGGGTGTCGAAGTTTTTTGTTCCCAAATAATCGATTAATAAATAATCGATTTACAATATAGGAACACAAACAAAATAATATTTCATTAGATGACATCTACGAATATAAATAGTCTACTTAGCTGTAAAATACTCAATATCTGTAGAAGAATTTGAATGCTCCCTCATTGTAAAGTCACCGAGATCGTTTAACTTTGAAATTTAAAATTTTCACCCTCAAAATTTGTTGAACTTGGCCTCGCAGTGGACACGGTTATACAGTCCGGATTTGCTGGTTAGGTCACGACTGCGCCCGATTAGCGAATCGTGTTCGTTCGTTGGGGCTACTGACAACTGATCAAAAAATGCTCTAGACACACGCAAGGGACGAGAAATACGTCACGGAACACTCACATACTTGCGCAATCATAGGAGCTGTGATGCGACGGCGGTCAGACGTCAAACTCGTTTTGACATCTATTTTGACATTGACAGTGCTTTTTAGTTGGGTTTTTTCCGCAACCAGTGAACATTTAACCATCGAGACAGCCCATCTAACGAGCTCTCAACGAACGAATCGTCACTGTAATTCCAACCGATCTATCACATCACTACCGTCCCGGGATTCGCGTAACCAAGAAGAAATTGATTAACTCTCAGAGTGCGTTTTTACATTTGTTTATTTGCCAACGGGCTAGTACGGACTAATTATAAAAACAAAACAATCAACACAATTATTCAGCAATATGCTTCATCGGTACTCGTACACATACGCACTCAGACAGATCTCATCAGTCATCATCATTCATCGTTATTATAATTCTAGTACAAGGGGGCTGTTACTACTTTACTCCAACAAAATTAACTTATATTTTGCCCTGGTGGTTGCTATTTTCCATTGACAATGGCTTTTAATGTCATCTTTCTTAATGTCCACGCTGACATACATACATCGGATTGGATAGCTTTCAAAAAATCCGGAAGATCATCAACCAAGTCTCGCGTTTAGTATCATACAGGTGTATCTACAATGATCGATTTCTCTTCATCGATTATCCCATCGGATTATTCCGGGAAATACGACCAATATTCGGATGATTTCCGGGCGTGTTTCAGCAAAGGACTACTAGAACTAGCATCTAAAACAACAAAAACAGCCGAAAATGATTTGCTGGTCAATTTATTAAACAAAGAGAAAGTCGATGAAAAGAAATCGATCATTGTAAATACGCCCGTATTAAGCGAGAGAAGTGCACGTCAAATTTCTTGTGGCAGAGTGCAAGACATTGCATCCATTCCGTGCTTACAAAAAATAAGCTCCGGGACCGGACCTGAGAATGAAAATATTTAATTTCGATTAATTTCGTTGTTCTTCCGAAGTGAACTGTGAGTTTATTCAAATACTGATAGTTTTATTCCGGACTAATCGGTTTCCTTGCGCCTGTGGCTCAGTTAGCAGCGGTTAGCGACGGTTAGGAACGGATAAATGCAGATTTTCCAATTAGAAAAAGGATATGTCATTCCCCTTGGTTTCCTCCTAGAGTTTTTATTTTCAGAGATTCATTCAGGAGTTCTTTTTTGAAATTCATCCTAGAGTGCCTTCAGAGATTGATTTAAAGTTTTTTTTCTGAAATTTCTCCAGAGGTTCTTCGAGCGACCCCCAGGATTTCCTACTGAAATTACTCCAGCAATTTCTTCTGATGTTCCTTCAAGAATTAATTCTAGGAATCATCAAGAATTCTCTTCTTGGATTCGTTAAGAAGTTCCTTATAGGATTTCCTTATAGGAGTTTCTTGGAGTCTTTCTTGGATTCCTGCAGAAGCTCCTTCAACGATTCCCTCAGGAGTTTTTTACGAGTTCCTCCCGGAGTTCCTTCTTGAATTCCTCCAAAATTTTCCAAGAATGACCAGGAGTTGTTTCAGTGATTTATCCAAGAGTTCCTTCAAAAATTCCTCCTTCTGGGAATTTCAACCGGGATTTATACCAGTATTTCTCCAAAAGTTCCTTCTGGAATTCACTCCGTCCTTTAAGGATTTCCACAAGGTCTTCTGGGATGAAGTGACTCTGTAAATCTCCAACGCGATTTTATATGAACAATTTAATTAATATTTTTCGGAAGATCTTTCCAGGATTCCTTCAGAAGTTTTCTCTTTGAAGTATCCTCCAAGAATTATTTTTGTGATTCCTTCCGAGATTTCTATAAATTTGGAATGTCTTCAGAAGTACTTTATCGGGGATTCCCAGAAGGAATAAGTGAATACTAGATTTGTAGTAATGATTTGGTTTTTTGTATGGTGAGATGCTAAAGTCTTCGTTACTGCATTGAAACGGTGATGCTGCCTCAGCCAAACTTTGGGGAACTATGTTGTTGAAGATGCAATAAATGAGAATACAACAACACAGTTACCCAAAGTTTTGCTCAAACAACATCAAATCAGTCTAGCAGTCATAAAATCCTTGCTTTTTCATTACCATTATTGCAGTTACCATTTTATTGCAGTAACGGAGAATTTACTTTCTCATTATACAAAAATTCACCTTATTACTACAAATCTAGTACTTCACTGATTGCGTTTTATTCATGCAGATATGTAATCCCAGAAGGAACTTTTGGAAAAAAAAACCAGAACGAATATCTGGAGGATTTTTTTTAAACTGCTGGAGAAATTTGATAAAAAAAAATATTGGAGGATGGAGGAGGAACGCTGGAACGCTCTCCCTAAGCAATCCCGAAAGGAGTTCCTAAAATAATTCCAGAATTATTTCTAGGAGGAGTCCCCCAAGAGCTTCTGTAGGAATCTTGGAGAAAAACAATCCACGGTGCAATTCTTAAAGGGATCCCACAAGGAAATTCTTGTGTAATTTCCGGAGAAAATACCGTTCATAACTCGCTAACGGAAAGCTCGTTTAGGGTCTTCTGTATTATAGTCTGTTATGTACGTTTATCAGTTTAAAGTTATTTCGCATGTAGCGAGTCGCGACTTCGATTTGGTGCTGCAACGATAATATACGCCAAAAATTGTTTAAGAAGAGAGAATTAAATTTGTTCTAATTTGAGTACCTAGTTGAAAAAAAAATCGATTAATGTTAATCGATTATTTCAGAAGAAATGGGCATCCCCATCATGCAATGACAGTTCGACAGAATAAACGTCATTCGGATAGCGCATGCATTTAGTGTGTAGTAGTACCTCTTCTGACGCTTGGTGGCGCCACATTCACTAAAAAGGTGTCGCCAAAAAATCGTAAGAGTGACCTATATTGTTAATATAGTATATTTGATTTTTGTCAGGTCATGGGTGCTTTAGGTGGTATCTGCACAGATTCGGACATACAGGCTCCCTTGCATGTCCGGAATGCGCAGCATGCGACGAGACCGCGGAGCATTTGCTCTTTGAATGACCACGGTTCGTAGGCTCCTTGCGAGGAGTTCCCCGGGAATTCCTCCAGGAGTTCCCTCTGAGGAATCCTTCCAGGAATTCCCCTCTGGGGCATGCCTCCAGGAGTTCCCTCTGAGGAATCCTTCCAGGAATTCCCCTCTGGGGCATGCCTCCAGGAGTTCTCTCTAAAGAATTCCTCCTGAAGTTTCCTCTAGGGAATTCTTCAAGGAGTTCCCTCTGGGGTATCCCTCCAGGAATTCCACGGGAATTCCTTCAGGAGATCCCCAGGAATTACATCTGGAGTTCCTCAGAAATTTGTCAAGAAGTTCTTCGGGAATTCCCCCAGAAGTTACTCGGGAATTCCTACAAAAGTCCTCAAGGTATCCCTCCAGGAGTTCCTTGGAAAGTCCGGCAGAAGTTTCCTGGGAATTTCTCCAAGAGTTTGTAGGGAATTTACACAGAATTTCTCTGGGAACTCCTTCAGGAGTTCCCTGAGAGTTCCTCCAAGCGTTCCACAGGAATTTCTTGATAAGTTCCCTGGAAATTCATCCAGGAGTGCTCCGGCATTTTTTCAAGGACTTCTACGGAAATACCTTCAACTGTTCTCAGGTAGTTCCTTCGAAGGAATCGCAGATAAATTCCTGAAAAGATTCCTAAAGATGACCTGCAGGAATTCTTGGTAACCTTCTAGACCCCGGAAACTTCTAGATCTATTGGATCTGAATCATCAAGGAACCTATGGAAGAATTTCCGAGAAATCCTTGCAGGAATTTATTAGGAGCTCCTGGGTGAATTTCTAAGAAACTCCTAAAAGAAATTTCCTGGAAATGCTTTTAAGAGCATCTGAGTTTGGAATCTCTTGGATGAATTACTGAAGAACTGTTGAAAAATCACCCGGGGAACTCCAGGAGAAATTCTTTGGGATTATCCTGGTAACTCCTTCCGGATAACTCCTGGAGGAATTCCCGGAGAACTCCAGGAAGAATTCCCAAGAAACTCGTGGGAGAATTTCCCGGAGGACTCGTAGATGAATTCCCAGCGAACTCCTGGAAGAACTCCCAGTTCCCTGCAAGAATTATCGGGGATTTTCAAGAAGTTCTACGGGACTACTTTTAACAGTTCTCAGGTAGTTCATTCGAAGGTATCTCAGATAAATCCCTGAAAAGATTCCTAAACATCTCCTGTATAAATTCTTGTAAAACTCCTAGATAATTCCGGAAACTTCTGGATCTATTGGATCTGAATGTTCAAGGAACCTATGGAGGAATTTCCGAGAAACCCTTGCAGGAATTTATTAGGAGCTCCTGGGCGAATCTCTAAGGATCTAATACAAGAAATTTCCTGGGAGCTCATGGACGTGTTTTTGAGAGCATCTGAATTTGAGATCTCTTGGATAAACTACTGAAGTACTGCTGAATAAATACCCGGGGAACTCCAGGAGGAACTCTTTGGGATTCTTCTGGTAACTCCTGGAGGAATTCCCGGGGAATTTCAGGAGGAATTCCCAAGAAACTCGTGGGAGAATTCCTCAGAGAACTCGTAGATGAATTCCCAGCGAACTCCTGGAAGAACTCCCAGGGAACTACTGCATGAATTATTGGGGATTTTCTGATTGAATTCTCAGGGAACTCCAGGAAGAATTCCCGGGGAACTCCTGAAAGCATTCCCAGGGAACTCCTGAAGAAATTATCGGGGAACTTCTGGAGGGACTCCCAGCGCAATCTTGGAGGAATTCCGAAGAATTCATCGAAGAATTACCAGGAAACTCTAGGAAGAATTCCCAGCGAACTCCTGGAGGAATTCCTGGGTAAATCATGGAGGAGTTCCCGGAGAATTCCTGAAGAAACTCCCAGGAAATTCCTGGAGAATTTCTTAAAACTTCCGAAAGAATTATCGAAGATCTCCTGACGAACTCTTGGAGGAATATCTGGAGATCGCAGAGCACTATCGATTGAAATTCTTTATAACCGGGGAAGTTTTTCAGCTTCGCAGTTATGACTGCGAAGCCGAAAAACTTCCCCGGTTTCTGAAGATCATCTGGATAAATTCTCGGGGAACTTCCTGTCCATGGAGAAATTAAAAAAAAACTTCTGGAAAAAATTCCGGGGAACTCCTCGAGTAATTCCCATCGGATTCCTGGAAGAATTCGTGGGTCCTCACGGAGAAATTCTCGGGGAGTTTCTCAAAACTCCTGGGAAAATTATCGGGGATCTCCTGAAGGAGTTCCTGACGAACTCCTGGAAGAATTTTCGGAAAACTTCAGGATAAATTATCGTGGAACTCCCGGAAGAATTTCCGAGGAACTGCTGTAAGAAATCCTGGAACTCCCGGGACATTCTCAGAAGAAATCCTCAGAACTCCTGGAAGAATTTCCGAAAACTCCTGGAAGAGTTATCCGGGGTCTCGTCGAGGAATTTCTGGAGAATTTCTGGATTAATTCCCGGGGAACTCCTGTAGGGATTTCCAGAGATTCCTGCAGGAATTTCTGGGGAACTTCTGGAGGAAGAATCCCGAGCAACTCCTGGAAAAATTCCTGAGAAAGACCTGGAAGAATTCCAGAGGATCTCCTGCAAAAAAAAAACCCTAGGAGCTCCTGGAAAAAATCCCTAGGATCTCCTGAGAAATTTCCAATGAACTGATTGGAAAGGATGGAACCTGGTTAAGGTCGGTGACTACATGGACGTCTGCGAACGCGCTGGCTGGGACCTAGGAATATAAAACGTTCAGGAAAATAGGAGGAACAGCGCCCAAGACCGACGAAGATGTGTGCTCATATACAGAATATCATTGGCTTCTGTAGCATAAATTCAAACAAATGTTTTAACCAGAAAAGTGGCCCCACTATCCCCATGTGAATCAACTGATCCAGCTCATCCAACTCATGGCAAGTGAGTGGGAAGCAAAGAAGCGCAAAAGTTTTTTAGTTTGATCTCTCCCACAGGAGGAGCAGCACATCGAACGAGATTGGATTTCATTCGACGGATGGAAGTTGGCGGCGGTGTAACGTTACGTTCGTTCCTACATACCTATACAGTACTCAAGCTAGCCGGCAAAACTCTCTTTCCGATGAACTTTTCCCGAGTAGGTAGGTACACATGTGGAAAAACAGTGCATGGGAAAACTCAAGCGCATGCAGATATGTGACAGGAAGATGACTGCATAAGTCTTGCCGTGAGCTTTCATCCGGTTTAATCCGAGTGAATAAATTCCCATTCATCGGTTCCGAACGGTTGATCGGACTGTTGATGGCGGGGGACTTCGATGATGTTTGATGTGGATGGTCAATTAGTTAGAGAAGGGGAGTGCATTCATTTGTTTATGTGGACATATGTTAGTAGAAAAAATAAGTTTCCTTTTTTTCCACATCCCGTGGCCTGGAAACATTTCGAACAGCCCTAATTCCACCCCTCCAAGGAAGCTGGAAACTTTTTCGATCTTCAACTTGACCGTCTTCTGGTTTTTATTGCGCAACAAGAGCACTTCAGTCGGAAAGTTTTTGGTCATCTGCGGTTACAAGTTAAGCTTACCGGGATTTGATGACGAAAAAACTAATTCGTTTTAACTTTTGCGGTGCTTATCTTACATGAGAAAATAATCTTAGCATATGTGTGTACTATGGAATCGACTTGATTTGGATATGCTGTATTTTTTTATAAATTATTTATAAGTAGTTCTATTTTAAAGTGTACTACCATCGATGATCAAAAGTTTGGTGTTTCTTTAAAAGCATTGATTGAATGCTTTTTATGATATATAAATTTGTCGTCAATTTAAAAAAAAAGCCACAGGAGTAAAATTCAATCACTAAAAGTGTCCAATTATAGTGTCAAACACCTTGATAAAGCGAAAAACATGTTTGCAGTTCGTGGAAATTCTAAATGAGTTTTCAAGGGCAAGGGCAGAGATGCTTAAAGGGCGATTTTCAGGCCCGGATTAAGGATTGTGGGGACCCGGGGACCGAGTGGATGCGGAGGCCCCTTGGCGATGAGCATAGAAAATTTTCTTTGTTTTTATACATCATTTGAGCTACATATAAAGTTGATGTGTAATATCCACAAAAGGTCTTTGTGGGGGCCCGGCCCCCCGTACATCCGGCCCTGGCGATTTTAAAACTTTCGGCGATAGAGTGTCTGGAGGATAACAAAGAAGATTCCCGACGGTCTAAGGAGGTTTTCAGGTGACTTCCAGAAAGGAATCAGGGGGATTTCAATAGGATTTCAGAAGCCCCTTCTTTTAGGGGAGCTTCATGAAAGTTGTAGGTGCCTTAGGGTAGGTAATCAAAAGTTGAACCAAATTGCGGCTTTCTGAAGTAGCGCAAATTTTGAGTGATATTTTTCTCACACATGGAAATAATTTACTGCGGCAAAGTCTTATGTACATGAAAGCCACGGGTATAAGCTTTCTGTTAAGTGGTAAAAAAATGTATTTGCACCGAATTTCATTGAAAAATTCGACTATTTGTCAACAATGATTTTAATCTTAATTTGAACCATCGTACATAATCATAATTTGAACCAATTTTAATCTTAATTTGAACTACTGGCGGCATCAGCTCGGTCATCTCCCACAACAGCCAATTTTGTGCTGAAAAATAGAAAAACACATGGATCTGCTAATTCCCATAACTATTTTTCATTAGGCAGTGGAATTTCAACAAAGAATGTTTTAAACTCTTTAGGAACTTGGAAACTAAATTTGGAATTTTTCATCTTCCAAGAGTAAACAAAACAACCACTAGCGCAATCTGCAGGCCAACACTGGAAGCTCGCCCCCGTTTACTAGTTCAAATTTAGATTACAAATGGTTCAACTTAAGAAAACATTCTCCAAGTAAGAATTACTTAAATTTGATAATTTTATGACAAATAATGCGAAATATTATTCGGTTGGTCCATTCTACGATAGATAAGCTTTCATTTGACGTGATCACATATTGCATGTGATACAATGCATGAGCTGTACGAGTGCACCGAAAATGTGCTTTCTCTGGCGGGAAATGGGTGAAATTACAGTGATTTTTCAATTGCCTGTTTTCCATAACAAAAACGCTTTTTTTTTCAATGCTTTTAAAGCTTATGTTATCAGGTTATATTACGGAAAGCTGTTTAACATCTTTTTCGGGACAATATTTGCCTAAAAAGTACGTCGTTTTAATGAATTTCGAAATGGTTCAAATTAAGATTACAATTTAACTAGTTCAAAGTTTGATTTCTTACCCTAGTTGGAATTTTGAGAGTTTCAACTGTTTTCTGATGGGTTTTTAGGTCTAGCAGTAAATCAAGAAAAGTACAAGTCCGATATTTCGGCTATTAGACGGGCTTGGTGGTCTAGTTGCTACAATTCATGTATATTCATATGTTCATAGCCATCGCTAGAACCAGAAACGAACTGTTAAAATTTGCTTCCCTTACTTCCAACTTTCACAACACAGTGTATACACCGCCTACAAGTCGCATATCCTTCATAGTAATCACCACACAATCTATCACCTTACGAACATCCCCAATCCATGGATCGCATCACCGACCCAACGGTGACTCCCAGATCTCCCATCCTTTCCGTCTAACAAATACCCCAGTCCGGGCTGGTTGTGGGGATGCAGAGGTGCTCTCGGTCTTTAGTAGCAACAACCAGCACACTCTAACAATCCTTTCCCTTCCCAACTGACTATAAGGACGTGGCCGGCGCCATAATTGATCAAAAATGTATGAGCTACTTAAATTGCACCTTGAGAATAAGTGGAATGTCCCAGCCCTTATTTATTTGGATCTCAGTGCAATTGGTACCAGCTCAGATCAATCACGGAGGAGCAACCATTGACTTGTATGGTATAGTCAGATTTGATCGTTTTGATCGTTTGATCGAGAAGTACAATTCCGATATTTCGGCTGTTGAACTTGGTGTTCTCCAGGGGATTTAAACTTGCACCATTCCTCGTGTGCTGCTAACAACTTTGCACAGAATTGTCCTTTGATTTTCGAAGTTCTTTTGGAGTAGGTGGTTGGTGTCCGGCCCTGGAGAGCCAGCCGTATAAAAATCATTGCAACGAAAATCAGCAACAGAACAATACGAATCGAGAAACAACCCTAGCGAACAAAAAGGACTCGCGATTGGGAACACGTTACGTGAAACTGCCTATCGTTTAACTTCATTGGGAGCACCCGGATATTTGCCAATATATTGAAGGACCATGGGATCGGCATCGTAGAGCTTCAAGAGATGTGTTGGAAAGGATCCTTGAGACGAACGTTTAGAGGCATATCAGAGCTGCAGCAACACACGTGACCTGGGAACAGCTTTCATCGTAATGGGCGAAATGCAGAGAGTTGCGTGATCCGTTGATGCCCGATCAACGAAAAAAAAAATGTGCAGCTTGAGGATCAAGGGTCGATTATTCAACTTCAAAACAATCAACGTGCACAACCCTCATTCCGGAAGCACTGATGATTACAAGAACGCACTCTACACGAAGCTCGAACGCAGGTACGACCGCTACCCAAGACACGACGTCAAGATCATCATAAGAGAACTAAACGCTCGGGTAGGCCAGGGGGAAGGATCCAGAACGACGATTGACGCTGACGAACGAAAACAGCCTACGACTCATAGATTTCACCGTCTCCAAAAACATCACCATACATAGCAAATTTGTCAAAAACAGCCTCATTTATCATTACGCCTGAAGCACCCGACTAACGCAACCGTATCAGCATACGCGCAAAATCTCGAGACAGCGTTACCAGATGAGAGTGAACTAGAGAACTGCTGGAGCACAGCAAAAGAAAATTTCTTGTCGTTGTCAACGACATTAATCGATGCTAAACGATAACTGCAAAGGTCTCTGGAAATCTGTCTATTTCATTCGAACTTCACCGGATGATGGACTCAAAATGTGTTAGGTTTTTTTATATTGACGCGAAATAGTTTGATAATTTTTGTAATACTGACCATTTGAGTCAAAATCCGTAAAACAAAACTTATAGCATTCATTTAGAACGCAACGCTAAAATCGTAATGTTTTAACAACCCCGCCTCTTCCGTTACGCTTTTTTGTATGAAAGTCTTAAATTTTAATCATATCGTTCGGTTGTAGGTACTTTTCCCTCTGCCCTTGAGCGACGCGTAATTTGGGGACGGCGTCATATTTGTTCAAAAAAACTGCAACAGAGTTATCATTTAGTTATAATCTGCCAAATTCTTTCCAAACCAGCAGTGCTTTGTAGCGTTTTAAAAACATACTTTCTGCTGGAAGCTGCGGCGAAGAACCTGTTGACTCAACAACACAGTATTTTCCAGAATGTAGATGATGTTGTGTTAGTTTTGTGGCACAATTGTTAAGTCTTGTCTGGTGTGAAACAAAACAAGAATACATTGACAATCATCCACTTCATCAGATCATTAGCTTTTCTTTCTTCTCTGTTAACCTTAGCTTTGTATTCATACGCGATAGGTAATCGGGTCAACAACGTGAAAAAAGGTTTGGAACTTTTTATCAGATCGTTTTCAAATTTTAGTAGGATATCAAAGATACAGAAGACGTTCGATAACTGCAACATGTTTACGTTTCACTTAGTTATAAAAAATCCGATAACTGGAACGCTTGACAGTATCGACAAACCATCAACTGACGATAAATGAACATGAACTTAATCCGTCTGCTCATTTGGGCTAACATGGCGCACCATTTTGACATTTGGAGGTGCTTGCAGTTAAAAAGCAATGCAGTTAAACCGCTTGCACCGATCGAACGTCTACTGTAATAACCTTTCTGAAAGTAACCGTTTCCGAGATATTTAGGAATTTAACTTCATGAGTCTCTCAATATGTAAGAAGATGCGCTATTTTCATAGGTTATTCGATGCTCCATCAACACATGTGTATATCCCAAAAAAATCACTCACTTGATTGGACGAACAGTTCAAAAGTTATAGGAAGATTGTAAACTTCATTTTGTAGAAACGATTAAAGTTTCTAACGTGAAATGATGATAATGTGTTGTTTTTATCGATAAACTCTAAGTAAGAACAAAGAAATACAACTTTTGAATAAGTGAATTCTCAGTTTGTAAATCAATCTTGCGTTTTATTGTTTTAAACAAGCGTCATATCTGATTCCTTTCCTTTCGGGTAGTCCTTTATAACACTATCACGATAGTGTTCGCCATCGATTCAATACAAATCGATATCCATCGATATCGAATATCTCTCACTGGTTGACCGGGATGTTTTAGGCAATTTGGCCGATAAAACCCTCACGAATAGAACAATCCAGTCGATAATACCCAAAGTCATCCTATCTAAAACGACGGATATTGCATGTGCTGCAATTTGCGACCGGACAAACAATGTTTCCGTTACATGGAACTACGTTTTGTATGCCTTCCAATACTTTTGAGTTGAATTTTACACAAATGACGTATCTTTACACGCGATAACATTAGATCGATTACAATAGCAATAGCATTAGCATTAAGCGAGTCGCATAAATTCGTAGGTGGTACAGTCCTAGACCGCTGTTATGAGGGTTGCCTCCTTCCCGTCCGAACCAAAGCACAAAGATTTGGGACTAATCTCTGACTCTTAGAATAGACTGATGCAATCCTCCAATGGTCGAGCACTGTCCTGGCCACGTCCTTGCGACTGCTGAGGAATGGGAAAGGATGGTTAGTTTTGGACACCTATGAAAAATGTAGACAACTCTACGATCTCTCAGGCCTAGGTGTCACGGGAATTTGGGTGTTGTTAGTGGAAGGGTAAGCTCCAAAGGATACGCTTGGTCAACGTTCAGGCACACCATTGTTAGACTGCTTCGAATCAGTTGTCTGCCCAATTCATCCTAGTTTCCTCGTCATCTTGATGGCATTGTTGGGAATCTCAGCACAGTGGACCAGAGCTACCGACCGGAACGACCAACCGGACAATTACCGTTCCCGGGATTCGTGATACGAACAAAATAATTGCTACGCCGATCGTGTTTTTATCACTTTCATCGTCAACGATCTAGTACGGACTGAATAAACAAAAACAGCTAAAGTCATCAACAATTATGCTTCGTCAAATACATCTGTTACAAACACATACAGTCATCAACATCTGTCATCAATAAATTCATCATCGACCAAGGGGCTGACACTACTCTCCGCCAACACTCCTCCTTAGTGCAGCCCTTGGTGCTTCAACGTTCACTCCTCCTGGCTCTAACCTGATAGCTATTTACTCCTCCTGGTTTAAAACCGCACCTACTGCTGCAGATAATACAGTCCTCCGTTCTTCTTACCTACAGCAAGCACCTCATTACCATCCATAATCCAACAATCTCTCGGTCGAAACACCACAGTGTACCCTTCTTCTGTAATCCTGCTGACTGACAACACGTTTCTGGACAATCCTGGCACATATAACACCTCCTTCAGTTTCACTTCAACGGGATCTTCATTCAGTCCAACTCCAACAATCTTTCCTTCTCCACTTCCTCTTGCTCTCACTTTATTTCCGTCTGCTAGTATCACTTCTTTTGCACAAGATTTTCTATCGAGTTAGTCATGTGCTTTGTGCAACCGGTGTCGACAATCCATCTTCCTGCTGTATCACTCCGAGCATCACTCCCAGTTGTCAAAGTGAAACATACTCCTCGATCATTACCGTCACTTTCCTGATCCGAAGGTCGCACATTTGCTGATTTTGCTTCTACTTGTTTCTTCACGTCTTTTTTCACCTCTTCCAACAAAACCGGACAGTTTCTCTGCAAATGTCCTTCACGTCCACAATAATAACACACCCGAGCAACATTTCTCCGTTTTTCAGACTGCACTGTCGATTTCATTACTTGTTCGGGTATATTATTCGGTATCCGCTCTTCACTTCTCCTTCGCCACTCATCCAGCAACTTTCCCTTCACGTAATCTAATTTAAGATCATCTTCCGGACGTCCTTCCAGTGCGGTCACGAGCGGGTTGAACGACTCCGGCAAGCTTGATAGAAGAATCGCCACGACCAGATGCTCCTTCAGCGACTCTCCCATTCTGGCCAGACGGTGGACCAACTCCGAGGCTTCCACTAGATGATTCGACATGCTTCCACCTTCTTCCAGCCGCATCGAACAAAGTCGCCGTAGAACATGGATCTTGTTCGACAGAGATCCTCGCTCATGGTAGCCCTTCAGTTTTTCCCACATCTCCTTTGCCGTTGTCGCTTCCATGATGTGGATGAGCTGACTATCCTCAAGAGCTAAGCCAATAAACGCTCGTGCCTTTTCATCCTTCCTGTTCCACGCTGGGGTCACATCCGCTGGTTCTGGCTTGGGATCCTTTATCATCATCCATAGATCCTCTCGCATCAACAATAACTCCATTCGGAACCGCCACGTTGACCAGTTGACATCGCTCAACTGATCAAACGGCACCTTCGCTTCTGCCATTTTCAAACTTTTCGTCGCACAAAATCACCCTTCTAGACCACTGTGGCGCTCCTCCAAAACTTCTCAACTCTATTGCACACAAACACGCTTTGCGGCTATACGCGCCGTGCACTCTCACCCCACCACGGGCTATTGTGAAAGGTTCTGATACAACACTCGGCGTAACTATACATTAAGCTATGGCCGCTCCTCCTCAAACGAAATTCACTTCAACTTCACAAGTCCGTACCCAGTTTTTCAGTAGTACCTATTGCCAGCGGCACTTCTTCACGGCAACATTCACTGTCTCCAACGCTTCATACCACAGAACTCGCTATAAACAACGATCTCAAATGTCACCGCCAGGCGAACTGTATTCAATTACTTCGAACTGTAATTGACATCACATCCACCAAATGTCTGTTCGATCGGACACTTTTAGCATACTTTATTCGCGTTATCTGGGCCCATAACCTGTTGGGAATCTCAGCACAGTGGACCAGAGCTACCGACCGGAACGACCAACCGGACAATTACCGTTCCCGGGATTCGTGATACGAACAAAATAATTGCTACGCCGATCGTGTTTTTATCACTTTCATCGTCAACGATCTAGTACGGACTGAATAAACAAAAACAGCTAAAGTCATCAGCAATTATGCTTCGTCAAATACATCTGTTACAAACACATACAGTCATCAACATCTGTCATCATTAAATTCATCATCGACCAAGGGGCTGACACTACTCTCCGCCAACAGGCATTTGGTTGAATTACTAGATTCTTCAATTGTTAATCTGAAATATAAAATGATATTAATATCGTACGTCAAATAAGCTACAAATTAGTGATACGCTCGCCACAGCTACATATTTGTACAATATTATTTATATCACACGAATAATTTACCTGAATCCTGCTGAAATAAAATGTTAATTAGCAGAACATTGAAAAAACAAATACTAAAGCCTGTATCCGCAATAATCCGGATACAGAAGTACGGCTGCAGCTATGTAATGGATCGGTAAAATTGGCCAAATAATTGACTGGGAACTCTTTGGTGTATGTTTATTATCTGTGCCAAATTTCATAAAAATCGATTTATTACTTTTAATTGTGGATAAACAACAAACAGAAGTGGTTTAAAGCATTTTGTACAATCATGACCAATTTTCATTCGCATAGTAGATGGTTCTTTTACGCTACAGTTAAAAGTTCTGTGATGATAATTATGAAATTTTGTTACCAGTTATGCTACTTATAGACACTTTCTTGCAAAATTTCATCCACTTTTATCAATTGGTTTGAAAGCTACTGGTGTTGATAGGGGTGAGTGTTAGTGAAAACTTATCGTGTTTTTCATGTGCGATGTTTGCCTATGCATAACTTTTGTATTTCTCTGCCAATTTTAATGAAATTTCACAGAAGGTAGTTGATTATGTGTATATTATGTCTGCAAAATTTGATGATTATTGAGGTAGTACTTTCAATAGTACAATCGAAATATAAAAGGGTGCTGACTAATTGCTGTCTGAGGGGCTAAAATAACGTTTAGTCCCAATACATGTTTCGACTATAAAATTGTTTATAGTGCATCGATTTTTTTGAAATTTTGCCTATGCTACGAATTTAGATTAAGAGGTTTGTGTTCAAAATTTCAGCCATTTCCTTTGCCAAATTCAAAAGTTACAGCGCTGACAAGCAAAACAAGGGGCTGTACAAAATTCAATGGCGCACAGTCTACTCTTTCATTGCTACAACAAAAAGTATCGCTCCGATTCACATGAAATTTTGTAGGTGAAATCAACACATCTTAAGATGTTATGAGGCCAAATTTGAGCAACTTTAATGTATCTATTACAGTGTTACAGCTGCATTTCTGTGTCCCGATTATTGCGGATACAGGCTTTACAAAACACAAAAAAAATGCATCAACTCATCTTGGAATATTTATTAATATGGTAAATATCAAGATCAAAATTTTATTTGGTAGATCTTACACCGCAACGTACCATTACAAGGTGATCTACCCACGTTACGGGATAACTGAAACCCATTTAAGAGATATTCAAAAATTCAGTATCTGCCAGCTTTTCTCAAAATTGAACTACTGTTCGACTGGAACGACCAACCGGACAATTACCGTTGTCGGGATTCGTGGTACGAACAAAATAATTGCTACGCCGATCGTGTTTTTATAACTTTAATCGTCAACGATCTAGTCCGGACTGGATAAACACTGGTCATACATCAACTATTGTGCTTCGTCAAATACTTCTGTTAAAAACACATGCAATCATCAAACCTGTCATCATTAAATTCATCACTGACTACTACTCTACTCTTCGCCAACACGTAGGAGTCATCTCCATTCTACTCAGTCCAAAGCTGAGCATCTTCAGTTCTGCACTCTACGCAAATGGTCTTCCACTTGATCGGCCCACCACCTACATATCTCGCTGCGCATCACGTCTTCTTGTACCGGTCGGGTGACTCTCGATAACCATTTTAATCGGGTTGCTATCCGACATCATGACGACGTAATTCACCTACCGTAGCCTCTCGATTTTCGCGACGTGTACGATGGTTGGCTATCTCAGCAGCTGATGCAATTCGTTATTTATTCCCCTTATCCAAGTCTCGTCTTGCATCTGCACTCCGCCGTAGATGGCACGCAGCACCTTCCGTTCGAGAACTTCAAAGGCGCGTTGGAGTTGCTCCTCTGCACGCATAGTCTATGCTTCGTGCCCATAGAAAACTACCGGTCTAGTCAGCGTCTTGGAGATGGTTAACTTAGTGCGACGGCGAACTTGCGGAGTCCAAAGTTAGCTCGATTTTCTGCCACGATGCGTCTCTGAATTTCACTGCTGGTGTCGGTATCGGCGGTCACCACTACTGAGCCCAAGTAGATTCCAACCGCCAAAATATAGATTCGGTGTGGCGGGCACGTTAATTCCTCCCTTGAGCCCTTTTCCATCATGCATTTTGTCTTCAACACATTAATCCGATTCGCCTGGCTTCATTCTTCAGTCGGATGTACGTTTCCGCCATTGTCTCAAATTTGCGAGCTATAATATCAATATCATCAGCTGAAACCAAGCAGTTATTGAACGGACTTCGTGAAAATAATCTCACCCGTGTTTATCCCCGCTCTCCCTATTGCACCCTCTAAAGCAATGTTAAAAGGACTCGAGAGTGTTCCTGATACTCGAACTATGCACATCACTCGATCCATCGTCGCCCTGATCAATCGTGTGGTCTCGATCGATTGTATCATACACCGATTTAAAATCGATGAACAAGTGATATGTGGGCACGTTGTATTCGTGGCATTTCTGCAACACCTGACGGGTGGCGAACATCTGGTCCGTTGGAGCGCGTTCACCCATGAATGCAGCCTGATATTGCCCCACGAAAGCGCCAAACGCGAGGATTCACAGAATACACTTAGTAAATCGCATAATACGAAACCGTATAGGTGAAAATTAGAACTAATCAATGAGATCTTCATAATCCCGCCCTTATTCAGCCTCAACTTTAAGACTAAAGAAGGGCAGCCGATTATCTCGAAGAAACACAAGGTCAACCGCGTCCACCAGGGTGCCCTGGTACTTCACAGGCTCCGTTTGCGATTAGGTTTTTATTGGAGCCCCTAACCATTCATTCTTAGGCACGGTAAGCATAAAGCTGCGTAACACCATCAATTAGGGGCCACCTGTTTAGTGGATTCCTGCCACCGGAACACGCGGTCCGTAGTGCAATTCTTAGCCAGTTGATCTACACTACACAGTTATCCAGGCTGATCGTGAAAAGAAGTGAATATTGATGATCAACTTTATACGGACCCGAGAAGCCGTTAACCATCTCATTATCCCCACAAAATATAATGCCACTTTTCTTGGTTCTATTAGCATTATCAAAATGCTCTTCCATCTGAAGATCATTTCAAACCAACACATGGAACAAGGTGCTGCAATATTCAAGTGCAACAACGTCGGTTTTGTTCCTCTTGAGAACCTATAATGTATCGTGCGTCTCCACCAGAAGAGTGAAACCAAACAGTTGTGCTCAACACCTTCGTAACGAACGGCACCTGAGCAGTATTCGACGGAGGTAATGCAATCACACGGAAAAAAGCAGAAAACACCATCGTGTGATCACAATGCTTGAAGTGTTCGGAGTGGTACCTACAAGCTAGATTTCACCAAATACGTTTGTTAATAAATAAACAACGGTTGCAGCCATGTGGCAGCTGCACAAAAGTGTCTGATCCGATACCAGGCTGCAGCTGCACACTTTGTTAGGAGAACATAGGGGAAGTTGTTTCTGATGTGTGTTCATTACATCCTACGTATACTTTGTTCTATCTCATAAGAAGACCATAAAACCCCACAATACCTTAGCTTGGCGGCTTGTAGAAGAGGAAGATGTTCATAATGGGTAAATACCTACCAGTGAAAAAGGAAAACCCGAAAAAAACAAACCTTGCGGAAAGTGGTTTGCTACCGTTTCGGTTCGGCGGATTACATGCTGGATTTTGGTCGGCACTTTGTGTCGACTGTTGTTCTGTTCTCTCGCACCACCACCAGCCGATAGGAAGGCTGAACGGATGGCTACTTGGAATGGCGAGAAGCCCATTTGCATGGTAAGATACTTGGAACATCACACGCCGGTAGAATACGTTGTTTACACGGTTGTAAACAAAGTTGAATGCACTTTTATCTGTTTCATCTGCTAGAATGAAGTGAGGATATACTAGTACCGTGTTTATTTTGTCCGTTGATTGGTTCATTTGTTGGTGTCCGTTTCTGGTTTTCTTTGATGATGTTGGCGTAACTTTTGAGAGGAAATTGAAATTATTTTACTTGCAGGCCCAATACTGTTGACAGTATTGTTGTATTAGTCATGATGCTTTTAATCGTATTTTTTTTAAGTGACATGGCTACGTCATGTGAAGTCTGTGCTATTAGAACATTGTCCATGCAAGGTATTGAAAGCGATTTGTAACGAATAAAAACAAATTTGATAATCTCCTAAGGCCTGAAGTCTCAAACCCTCTAGAATTGTTCGTAAATTTGTATAACGCATGCTGTCGTCCCCATAATCTCTAAGAAATAAGATTAGCATCACCCCAGCAACGGATTCACTTTATAAATAATCCCACAAAACCAACGTGTCTATTTCAAGGAAGAACACAAACAGAGTCCCTCCTCCACATTTGACACTGCATCAAGCTCCGCAAAACCAACAAATCTGTTTTTGTGATTATCACTCACTCGTATCGTCCCCAAAAGTTTTCACTTATCCAAACACCTCGTCAGGAAAAACCAACAAAACCTTCCGAACAACAATGTCGTCGCGTTCGAGTGAAAAACTTTCAACGCCCCACTGAACAACAGCAAAAAGTGCACACCGAAAAAAGCACACCACCAGTAGCACCAGTTCCAGATCCTGATGCCACGCCGGCACCGCCACCACACACCGACCGAAGACCGTTGGCGTTGGCAGTAGTTGTTTGTTGCTACCATTTGGTTCGTTGGTTGGGTGGACTTTGTAACTGAAACTTTACAATCTTTTATTAAGCACGCCGGATCGTATACTCTCGCTGGTGATGGTGATGGTTTTTCGTGCTCCATATTGTGGCGGAAAGCGACCCTTCGTGCAGTAGTGTTACCTGCAAGCTACGACATACCCTACAACAACATAGTTGGGGTGTCGTCGAAGGAAGTGTAACTTTTCCAGGACTAACCGCAGATATGATATTCAGATCGTAGGTAGGTAGCTGGTACCCGTTTTCGTTGGAAAAACAGTTGTTTGTTGGGTAGGTGTGGCTTCTTAGCTTACTGAGTTACCGTGAATAGGAGGGAAATAGATCAGAGTCTGATCATCAGACAGATAAATATGCAGATTGTATATTCGTGCTGCAGGGAGGATAAAACTAGCTACTGAGGAACATAAA
This sequence comes from Aedes albopictus, assembly GCF_035046485.1. Lineage (NCBI taxonomy): Eukaryota > Metazoa > Arthropoda > Insecta > Diptera > Culicidae > Aedes > Aedes albopictus. The sequence goes on from NC_085138.1 coordinate 353,617,817, forward strand.
CGCTTGAAGTTGTAAAACGGTGAGTCGATAAGTACAGTGTCCAACATAGATGTGGTCTTCACTTGTCTGTTTTTCATGCTTCCATGGATCAATCGAAGGAAAATATCGTCAGCTATGAGTTGTGGGGTTAACTGCTAATGCAGCTTAAGCACTGTTGTCCTTCAGACTTCAGCTAGATTGAGGAGGTACGTTCCGAGCGACTGTTCGCCAAGCAGGTGCGGCTCAAACAGCGTACGTTCTGGCATCCAGAGGCTGAATATGAAATGTTCCTTCACCAGGAGCTTGAGGTGGCAACCCCACCACAGTGAATAGAGTACCTGAGGCCAACAACCTTACTCACTAACCGATCATGCTAAGGCCGGGGTGGCCTCTGCTGTACATAGTAGCCGTCTCCATTCCACTCGGTCCATGGCTGTTTGTCTCCAGTTCCGCGCTCTGCGTAGGGTCCGCAGATCGTCCTCCACTTGGTCGACCCACCTAGCTCGCTGCGCTCCACGTCTTCTTGTACCGGTCGGATGACTCTCGAGAACCATTTTAGTCGGGTTGCTATCCGACATCCTGATGACGTGACCCGCCCACCGTAGCCTCCCGATTTTCGCGGTGTGGACGATGGTTATGGTTCTCTCAGCAGCTGATGCAGCTGGTGGTTCATTCGCGTTCTCCAAGTCCCGTCTTCCATCTGCACTCCGCCGTAGATGGTACGCAACACCTTCCGTTCGAAAACTCCAAGGGCGCGTTGGTCCTCTGCACGTAGGGTCCATGTTTCGTGCCCATAGAGGACGACCGGTCTAATCAACGTTTTGTAGATGGTTAACTTCGTGTTACGGCGAACTTTATTCGATCGTAGAGTTCTGCGGAGTCCAAAGTAAGCACGATTTCCTGCCACAATGCGCCTCTGAATTTCTCTGCTGGTGTCGTTGTCGGCGGTCACCAGTGAGCCCAAGTACACGAATTCTTCAACCGCCTCGATTTCATCACCGTCGATATAAATTCGGGGTGGCGGGCACGCTGATTCCTCCCTAGAGCCCTTTGCCATCATGTACTTTGTCTTCGACACATTAATGACTAATCCGATTCGTCTGGCTTCACTCTTTAGTCGGATGTACGTTTCCGCCATCGTCTCAAATTTACGAGCAATAATATCAATGGGGTACGTTCGGTGTAGTACTAGATTTGTAGTAATGAGCTGAATTTTTGTATGGTGAGAAGGTCAATTCTCCGTTTCTGCAATGAAATGGTGCAAAAAGCATGGGTATTATTATTCCTTGCCTAATTTGATGCTGTTTGAGCAAAACTTTGGATAACTATGTTGTTTATGTTGCAAGAAATGGAGAAAACAACAACACTGTTGCCCAAAGTTTTGCTCAAACAGCTTCAAATTAGGCAAGGAATAATAATACCCACGCTTTTTGCACCATTTCGTTGCAGAAACGAAGAATTGACCTTCTCACCATACAAAAATTTAGCTCATTACTACAAATCTAGTACTTCACAGATCTGTCCTATAAGGACTGTTCAATTTATAAAACGAACAACTTTCTTCTGTGATATCTTTTTTATTTTTCAATAAAATCATTATCAGTTTTTTGCATAACTTTCTATAGCTATGCTCAAATGTAGGAAAAATATAACGTTAAGCAAAATGTTCTTTATTGTGTAACTGAACCGGTTTTCGTAAAACATCAATAAAAACCCATTTCTCAAAATTCGACATAACTTTCCACATACTAAACATGCACATTTTCAGGTAGTTTTTATGTATTAAAATCTTATACTATCCTACTGAAGGTAAAGCTCAATAGTTGGTCAGTAATAATGCACCAAGCAGTCTCCAGCTTGATATAGTGAGTTGCCTTGTTTTCATAGAAATTATTAAAAAATGTTCATATAAGTCCTGTGTTGCAATAGCATCACGGATTCGGCTAAAAATTTGTCCAGAGTAGTAGAATATTGCTCTCTGAATGATACAGAAGAAAAAATTACTTTTTATTGCATTTTTCATTAAAAATTGAATCCATAAATATGGTCATATTGAAGAATTTCATACTTTTTACTCTATTGATGCTGATTTTCGACTCTTGCGAATCTTGTTATTATTTATTTTCAACAAAGTTGGTCGTATGTTATCGTACACCTTATTTAATAATAGTCGGATGCAAAGTTTTTATTTCCAACATCATTGTTATGCAAAATTTGCATTAGGTTGCATAGTTATTTGGAAGAACCTTCAAAGAACGAAACTGTTTTGATTACTGTGTCTGTAATGGCACACAGTAACCAAACCAGGAATGCTATTAAGAAGCAGTTTTCTGCATTTAAAACCACATCATTCCCACTTTCGACTGGATCCATAAAAAAATTGATTATTTTATATGTTCATGCCCTTTTTGCTTTACAATTGAGTTTTATTCAAAAAATCTAATCTCACTTGAGACTTTAATATCTCAACACTTAATTTTCCAATTGAGTTTAAATTTTGCCAGAATGTTTATTACCCATGCTGCTGTAGCATGGCACATATTTTTCTGGTATTAAAAACGATATACCATATGTGAACAGTGATTTTATATATATTTTCAATTTTCAGCAATCGAAAAATTCACCTCATTTAACACCTGGTCGATTTTATATAAAATAAAACTATTTTTATTCGATTCAAAAATGATTACTATAATGATAGATGATGAACTGAACAACGAAGCAAGGGTGGTTAAATTTGAACAACGCGTCTTCTTTTTATAGCCTCGTAAAGTTGTCCGTTTTATAAATTGAACAGTCCTTATCATCAGCGAAACCAAGCAGCTGAAGGGACTTTGTGAATATCGTTCCACTCGTGTTTATCCAAGGGGACGGCATCCTATTTTTTCTCTATGGAGTTTGACAGGTTGAATTGTGCCTCCTTACGTGGAGCATAAATTTATACTCCAGCCAAAATGTTCACCAACACTATCTTTAAAGTGGAATGTTTACCTTTTACGAGGGATATCGGGTCAAAACGCTTATTTCATATCAGATCTCATAAATCTGTTGAGTATGAAACATAGGAATAAATAAATAATTTTGAATTTCAGAGTGTCCGAATTTAAATCAAGTTCCCATAGAGTACTAATTCTTTGTAAAAAGACACACAACACTTCTTTTCGCAAACTTTCTTTGCCAAGGTTCGTTTTTCTTCATTTGCTCCCGCTGCTGTATTGAGTGAATGTTAGTATTGGTGAGCTCTGGTTGCGCACGATAAGCGGCAACAAAATCAGATCACCGTAGCACCCCCGTGTGTTTATCCCCGCTCTCCTAATTACACCCTCTAAAGCAATGTTTAACAGCAAGCACGAAATACCATCACCTTGCCGTAACCCTCTGCGAGATTCGAAGGGACTCGAGAGTGTCCCTGATACTCGAACTACGCACATCACTCGATCCATCGTCGCCTTGATCAACCGTGTCAGTTTATCCGGAAATCCGTATTCGTGCATTATCTGCCATAGCTGTTCTCGATCGATTGTATCATACGCCGATTTGAAATCGATGAACAAGTGATGTGTGGGCACGTTGTATTCGCGGCATTTCTGCAACACCTGGCGGATGGCGAACATCTGGTCCGTTGTAGCGCGTTCACCCATAAATCCAGCCTGATATTGCCCCACGATGATAGTCGGCGGCATAAAATTTGAGAGAGTATCTTGTAGGCAGCGCTCAGTAGTGTGAACGCGCGGTAGTTCCCGCAATCCAACTTGTCGCCCTTTTTGTAGATGGGACACACGATACCTTCCATCCATTCCTCCGGTAATACTTCCTCCTCCCAAATCTTGGTAATGACCCAGTGTAGCTCATCTCCACCGTATTTTAGAAGCTCGCTTGGTAGCAGATCTGCTCCAGCGGCTTTGTTGTTTTTCAACCGACTAACCTCCTCCTCAATCTCTTGGAGGTCAGGGGCCGGAAGTCTTTCGTCCTGTGCACATACTCTCAGATCTGTTACCACGCCACCTTCGGTGCTTGCAACGTCGCCATTGAGGTGCTCATCGTAATGCTGCCGCCACCTCTCGACCACCTCACGCTCGCTCGTGAGAATATTCCCGTGATTATCTCGGCACATGTCGGCTTGTGGCACAAAGCCTCTGCGCGAGCGGTTCAGCTTCTCGTAGAACTTTCGTGTGTCCTTAGCGCGGTACAGCTCTTCCATCGCTTCGCGATCTCGTTCTTCCTGCTGGCGCTTCTTCATCCGGAAGACTGAGTTCTGCCTGTTCCGCGCCTGTTTGTAACGTGCCTCATTCGCTCTCGTACGGTGTTGCAGCATTCTCGCCCATGCTGCATTCTTCTCGTTTTTCAACTGTTCACATTCGCCGTCGTACCAGTCGTTTCTGTGATTCGGAGTCGAAGCCTAGTGCTGTAGCCGAGGTACTACCTATGGCGGATCGGATGTCCCTCCAGCCATCTTCAAGTGTAGCTGCGCCAAGCTGCTCTTCCGTTGGTAGGGCCACTGCTAACTGCTGCGCGTAGTCTTGAGCCACTTCTACGTTACGAAGTTGCTCGATGTTGAGCCGCGGCGTTCGACTTCGGCGCGTGGTGATAACTGTCGAAAGTTTTGAGCGCATGCATACAGCGACTAAGTAGTGATCCGAATCTATATTCGCACTGCGGTATGTGCGGACGTTGGTTATATCCGAGAAGAATTTACCGTCGATTAGAACGTGGTCGATTTGGTTTTCTGTTTGATGGTCGGGTGATCTCCAGGTGGCTTTGTGGATATCTTTGCGGGGGAAGAAGGTGCTTCGGACTACCATACCACGGGAGGCTGCAAAGTTTACGCATCGCTGGCCGTTATCATTCGATACGGCGTGCAGGCTGTTTCGCCCGATTATCGGTCTGTACATTTTCTCCCTTCCTACCTGCGCGTTCATGTCACCGACAACGATTTTCACGTCACGCGGCGAGCAACCATCATATGTTTGCTCTAACTGCGCGTAGAACGCTTCTTTCTTGTCATCAGGTCTCCCTTCGTGTGGGCAGTGGACGTTAATGATGCTGTAGTTGAAGAAACGGCCCTTTATTCTTAACATGCACATCCTTGAGTTGATCGGCTGCCACCCGATCACACGTTGTCGCATCTTGCCCAACACTATAAATCCTGTTCCCAGTTCATTGGTGGTGCCATAGCTTTGGTAGAAGATAGCCGCTCGATGCCCGCTTTTCCACACTTTCTGTACAGTCCAACAAAGTTCCTGCAACGCCACGATGTAGAAGTTGCGGGGATGTAGTTCGTCGAAGATTATCCTGTCACATCCTGCGAAAACTAGTGACTTGCAATTCCATGTTCCAAGTTTCCAATCGTAGTCCTTATTTCGTCGCGTGGGTCTTTGCCGATTGTATCGAGTCGTATTTTCACCTTTGTTATTCGCAATGAGGATTTTTACAGGTGGCTTATTGGGCCTACGCCAACACTCCTGTAACGCCGGAGGGCCATCGTGCCAGTTCTGTTTAACGTCCCAACCAACACTAGGACGACCACGCTGATGGGGCTACCACTTTGGATCTAGCTGGGCGTGGTGCAGTGTTTCTTACTCAGCCGCTGGATGCCAGAACAGACGCTATTTGAGCCGCACCTCCTTGGTGAACAGACGCTCGGGTCGTACCTCCTCAATCTAGCTGAAGTCAGAAGGACAACCGTGCCCAGGCTGCACTACCAGCTAAGCACACAACTCTTATCTGACGGTCTTTGTCATCGTTTGACCCGTGGAAGCATGAGGTAGGAACTTGTGAGGACCAGAGCTATGTTGGACGCTCTCCCTATCGACTCACCGTTTTGCAGCCTAACAAAGATGGGTCTCCTGATTTTGGGATCAATGTTATGATACCCTCACAAAACTCTTTTGGGGGTTGAACGGTTCCTGTTAAATAGTTATTGAACATCAGTACCAGATCGTTTTCGACGATTTCATTTTTTTTTAAGTAAAACTCGTATGTAATACCGTCCGGGCCAGGTGATTTCTTCTTCGAACAGGCACAGCAGTCGATAAAATTTCATCCTTTGTGATTGGCCTAATCATAAACCTTGCTTCTTCCTCCGTAACAGCGTTCGAAAGCGAGTTTATGGGATCTTCTGTTTCTGCGGGTTCATCGTGGACCTCAGGGACACCGAACTGCTTTGAAAAATGCTCATGTATATGTCGCAGATTTCTGGACACGTCTGCTAAAACTTCCTCTCCTGATCTTAGCCGGAAACCTGGAACGGGTGATTTTTTCAACTGTTTAGCTACCTGAAAAACGCTTAACTTCTCTCCTTCTATCAATGATCTATCCTTGATTTTCGCTTCCCAGTTCTTAACTCTTCTCATTTCGATTTCCATTAATTTAGATTTCACAACTTCAATTTCCGCCTGCACATTTTCTCCCTTACATTGCCTGTCAACTAAATCATTCATTTCAGCGTATAATGCACTTTTCTCGATCGCGACTGCTTGATACACTCTCCAACTTTCACTCTTATAAAAACTTCTTATCTTCCTTTTTACAGCAAAGTTCCACCACAAGCTGTGATCCGAAACGTACAACTGTAGAGTTTTCAAAATCTCGTATTCTTGAGAAAATCGTTCACAAGTGCTTTCATCATGAATTAGATCACGATTGATTTTCCAGTATACTCTTCCGAAAAAGTTCATTTCCTGTTTCTCCATCGAGATTTTCAATACCACTGCTCTACGATCAGAAAATGGAACAGCAATCGTTTTGGAACTGACGAGTCTATCAACAAAATCTTTTGCGCCATAGAACCGCTCCAAGCGAGATATAACGTCTCCTCGGTAAAATGTTGGTTCACACAATCCTTTTTCTAGAACAACATCTTTAAGCTGAAGCTGTTGCACTACCACTACCTCTTTCAAAGCAAATGACAAATTTTTCACTACTTCGTTCGAGTCAGACTTGTTCAGTATACAGTTAAAATCGCTTCCTAGTACTGAGTAGGAGCAATCAGACTTTGTTAAATGAATCGGCAGATGATTCAGAAACAAATCCTCACGCTGTTTCTTTTTGTTGGTTCCGGAATACACGTAGATGTTGACAAAGGTAATTCCATTGATAACGACAGACATAATTTTTGATGAGGGATCGAAAATTGGATGTTTAAAATCAATGTTTCTACGCAGCAGAATGGCAGTTCCCATTCTGTCTGCGTTGACATTAACTAATGCTGTATAGTTTGGAACGAATGAAAAGTTTTCATATGTTACTTCTTGTAAGAACGCAACATCAACATCCTGGTTTAGTAAGAAATCTTTGAGCAATGACTTATGAACTAGACTGTTAATACTATTCAGATTGATTGAAACAATTTTGCATGAAAAATTCATAGTTTCCGCTGATCTCACTTTTTCAACTTCGCTTGTTTTGAACGTGATCTCCTACCTTGCATGTTAACCAGATCTTTCGCCGCTGGAACGGCAAACTGACTCATTTTTTCACCTTCCGAGTCAGATGTTGAAGAACTCCCCCCTTCACCCGAATGTGATCGTTTCGTTATCTTTGCTTCCTTACTTTTGGTCTGCATAGCATAGTCTGATAGCAACCCGTCTAAAATGGTTCTCGAGAGTCATCCGACCGGTACAAGAAGACGTGGAGCGCAGCGAGCTAGGTGGGTCGACCAAGTGGAGGACGATCTGCGGACCCTACGCAGAGTGCGGAACTGGAGACAAACAGCCATGGACCGAGTGGAATGGAGACGGCTACTATGTTGTACAACAGAGGCCACTCAGGCCTTAGTCTGGCCGGTGGGCAAGGTATCATTTATTACTTGAAGTGAGTTTCTTCCATCCTTGGCATTTCATACCCAGTTGTTGGATGCCAGAATAGACGCTGGTTGAGCCACACTTCCTTGTGAACAGACCCTTAATCTTGCTGAAGTCAGAAGTACAACTGTGCAGCCCTGGACTGCACTACCGAAGCGGTCCAATTAACAAAGCGCTTTGTTAAGTGAGTGATATCTTAAAACAATATTTTTCGAACAAAAATCGAATAGAAGTAACAAGTCTTCCTTCGCATCACGGTACCCAACCACCATAGGAAGGATATGTTGTGCTAGCTAGAGCTACCATACTTTGGTTGGTGTCAATGCATCCAAAAATAGCTGCTAAACAAAGGAAGCGAAATAGTGGTAACTTTTCAGTTATTAGCATGACTAGGTAGAGTGCGGCGATGCATACTTACATGAGTCAGAACGACATATTGCAACAAAAAATCCTACATTTTTCATTCTTTTGTAATGTAAATTACAATAGTCCTAAAGGCGGGCAAAGTATCCCATTAAATATTCACCATGAATGAAGGCAGTTTTGAAAGGTAATTAAAAATTCATAGATTTGAGATGGACGGTAGTGTGGTGTCAGGTAGTAATTAGCAACATTGCGGGAAAATCACCAGACGTCTATGTGAATTGTACGCATTGAAGAGGAAGGGGACCGAACCGTTTAAAAACTTTAGTAATTAGATTGCTAATTTGGCTTTCAACTTTTGACCTGTTTCAGTCAACTCGTTTCATTTCAATGTTAAAATTAATAATGCAGGTCGACAGTGGAAAAGTTATTGATAAGACTGACAAAATTTTACTTATTTACGTTATAAATAGTGTTGGTCCCCTCCTTGTTGGAAGTAAAAAAGAGATGTAAAGAATTTAACCTGATTTTTTTTTTCAATTTAAGGGTCGTTCTCATTGCATTAGCTGGTAAAAAAGAATAGTTTCCTCAGGCATCGACCGGATCACAGTAGAGGGAAGCAAAAAATATATAAAGTTATCTGAGCTCCGAGAAGGTGCAACGAGAACTAGCGCAGGGCTGATTGATGAACTAACAGGAATTTTACGAGCTGGAAGTGAACTTTTCAAACGATGGAAATCAACGCAACACCACCCCCACAGGACGATGGCCCGTTCTAACGTCCGGTTTTATGACTACGGTGGATTCAATTACTTTTGCCTTTTAGAATCGATACGAATCTTCTTGTTGTTGTTCTACTTTCTAGCTTTGTATTCCTACTGGGAAATAGGTTTCTTCTGGACCATGCTATTTTGCCCTTGTGTTACACTGAAAGCTTCCTAAATCTATGCTCGCTCAGAGTTGTCGAAACTCGAAACATATTCCAAAATTTAAGCTCAGTCTCTTCCAAGTATTGAATGCTTCAATATCATATCCGTAGTTCCGGCATGAACGAAGTCGAAGAAAAAGTTCCTCGTATTGTTGGTTTATATTTGAAGTGGAAATGTCATTCAAGCAGGCGATTTCCTACTTCTAGATGGATATCAGATTCCAATGATATGAAGACATCCTGACATGATCGGTTTGAAAGCTTCCATAACACACTTTTATCACGCCAGAGCCTCATTCAGAGGAATAATGAACAGAATCCACTTTCCTTATCGTCCAAGTGCAATCGAATTACTGCAAACTAATAGGGATATAATGTGTTCCTTTGTGTATTTACATTTATGGTTTTGATACTCGCTTCTTAAAATCCTGTTGATGAAGCTTATAAGAAAACAAATTCTTAATAACAGGGCGGAAACTCTTCTTCCATACAACCAGACAGAAAAACTCTCCTTGTTATCTCTGGTTTATTTTATTTTCCAGCTAATGGAGCAAGCCGGCCTAACATGAAGTACCAGCAACAAGTTTTGTACATGCGTCCTTTCGTACTTTGTTTGCTTCAGTAGGTAACATACATATAAAGCGCAACACTTGCACCGCATCATGACACATGAGAGGCCAACAAATGGAAAGGAAACTTTTCTTCAATATGAGATACACTTGGGTACGTAGACAGTTTTTACAGTCGTTCTCGGAAAATTGAATCGAGCTAAGATGATTCCACAATATGTATACTAAATAAAAACTTCCTGTAATACATGACATGGGAGACCATCTTGGGGTGTTTCGTTTTTGGCTTGTTATCCTAGTGTCCATTTCATATCTCCGTTGAAACTTTTAGCAATACTTATTGTACGAGCGCAACCGACAATTATTAAATATTATTGCAGAGATCTAGCTAGAATAACGGACATTTAAAAAGTTCAGCCAAAGTTAGCTTCGGCGGTTAGATGCCCCAGGGTTTTGAATAAGAGAACGGAGGGAGTTCTCCAGGGCTCAGTCATTTCAGCCACTCACAAGTTTGGGGTCACCCCCTCGAAAACATGGAATTTTTTGGCCCATATTTCAACCAATTTTGTCCGATTTCAAGAACTCAGGTCTTGTTCAAAAGATAATAAGTCAAAGACACTTTGAACATGAGTTAGGTGAAACTTTTTGTGTAAACTTAACCTAAAGTTGCAACCAACACCCCTCCACAATTCAAGCCACAATTCAAGCCAACTCAAGAAAAACAATAATTCAGAAACTCAGAAAACTTGTCAAGAAACATACTATTCTAATGATTTGGGATTTTACCTCCTAATTATCAAACTTTTTTTTTTCTCGAAACCACAAGAAATGTCGCCAAGTTTTTCGCTAATAGTACCACTTTAATCATATCTAAAGAATTTTACCAAATAACAGACTAGGTTGAAAGGTTGAATTTTGTGATTTTTATTTATGGAATACAAAACCATCATGCTAAATTTCCAGGTATTTCTTAAGGAACTTCTCCGGGGATTCCTTCAGGAATTTCTCGAGGAATTTCTCCAGGAAGTTACCGGACAATCATCCGCGATATGCTTAGAGGTTCCTCCAGTGGTTGTTCCAATGCTACTTTCTAGAGACGAACCAGCCAAGGGCTGAAAGTCTCTTTAATAAAGACAAATCAAGCAATCAATGCTATTATCGAGGATTCCTTCAGACATTTCTCCATCTTCTTCCATCTAGATTTATTCAAAGTATTTCTATAGAAATTTCTTCCTTTAGTAGCATTTCATAAAATTTTATCTTTTTTTATTTGATGATGAACCTGGGCTTGTTAGTGAAATATGTGTAAGTAAAAAGAAAATCGGATTAAGTACTGTTCCTTTGATTTTCACTAAGAATTTGCATCCTTTGACAGATACGTATTTCGACCTCAACTGTAAGGTCGTGTTCAGTGTCTCGTAGGTACTTGGCTCGACTTTATTTACTTTATTTTTTTTAATCGAAGGATTCCTTCGATAATTCGTCCAGTAATTAAAGCAGACATGGATTCCTTTAGATTTTTTCCAGGGAGTATAAAAATTCAACCACGGATTCATTAAGAAGGCTCTTTTGGGATTTTCTAAGGAATTCTTCATGGTATTGGAATTCCTCCAGGTGTTCCTCCACGAATTTCTCCAGGGATTCACTTGAGAATTCGTTCTGTGATTCTTTAAGGAACAACTCCAGGGAGTATTTTAAAAATTGATCCAAGTATTTCACTTGGAACACTTCTTGCGAATTCCTTCTGAAATTATTTCAGGGACCCCTCCAGGAACTAATCTAGGACTTCTACCACGAACTGCTTGACGAATTCTCAGGAATTCCTCCAGGAATTAATCCAGGAACTCTTTCAGGGCTTCCTCCAGAAATTTCTCCAAAGATTTCTCCAAGTAATTCTCCAGGGATTCCTTCAGAAATTCCCCGACGGATTCTTCCAAGTAATTATTCAGGAATTCACTCAAGGATTCCTCCAAGAACTCCTCCAGGAATTTCTACAGGAATTCATCTACGCATTCTGCCAGACATTTCTCTAGTGATTTCTTCAGGAATGCCTCCAGGGATATCTCTAGGTATTCCATGAAGGGATTTCTTTAGGGACATCTGCAAGGATGATGCTGGGTCATTAGGCCGAAGGCCATTAGGCCGAAGGTCATTAGGCCGAATGGTCATTAGGCCGAATGGTCATTAGGCCGAATGGACATCAGGACGAATTGAAAGTTAGCCGTTGTTTTTAACCTTTTCCGACCATTTTTGCCAAAAACTAGTTAAACAATGAAACTAGAAAGAATAGCCTATGTTTTAAAGAAGGAAAAAATTATGAATTGAATACCAGCAGTTTCAGCGCCAAAAACTATTTTAGCAATGATACTAGAAAGAACAGCCTATATTTAAAAGAAGGATAAATTCATGGGTAAAATATCAGTAGATTCAGCATCAATAAAGTATCTTCGTGCCTGTCACACGATACACACATGCAAAATGGTCATTTGCAGAGGAAGCTCTCAGTTAATAACTGTGGATGTGTTCATAGAACACTAAGCTGAGAAGCAGGTTTTGTCTCAGTGGGGACGTAACGGCAAGAAGAAGACCCAATGACCATTCGGCCTGATGATCATTCGCCCTAATGACCTTCGGCCGAATGGCCTGACACCTGCAGTGATTACTCCAAGATTTCCTTTAAGCATTTCTCCAGGAATTTCTTTATGCATTCCTCCAGAATTTCCAGAGGATTTCGTGGAGAAATTCCAGCAGGAATTTCTCCGGGAATTCCTTCTGAAATTTCTCCAGGAATTACTCCATGCATTTCTTCTATAATTCCTTAAGGCATTCCCTCAGAAATTCCTCCAAAGATTCCTCCAGGAATTAATTAAGGGATTCCTCCAGGAATTCCACAAGTTATTTCCCTAGAAATTCCTCCAGGAATTTTTCCCGGAATTCCTCCAGGGATTCCTGTGATTTCTCCAAGGATTCCTTCGGGAATTGCTTCAGGGACTTCTCCAGGAAATCTTCCAGGGATTTCTCAAGCGATTTCTCCAGAGATTCCCATAAGAATTCCTTGAATGATATCTCCAGGTATTCCTCCATAAATTCCTCCAAGAATTCCTGCAGAAAGGGACTTCTTACTTTTTTTCAAGGATTCCTCCCAGAATTCCTCTAGAGATTTATCCATGAATTCCAGACATTTCTCTAGGAAATCCTCCAGGAATTTCTTCAAAAACTTCTCCAGGAATTCCTCGAAGAATTTATTTGGAAGAATTTTCCAGGAATTCCTCCAGGGTCTCCTCCAAGAATTGCTCCAGTGATTCTGCCAGAAATTTAATCAAGGGTATCTCCAGGAATCCTTCAGGATTTGCTCCAGAAATTCCTCCAAGTATTGCTTCAAAGATACCTCCAGGGATTCCTCCATGGATTTCTCCCAGAATTTCTTCCGGGTATTCTTCCAGAAACTCATCCAGGGGTTCCTTCGGGAATTCTTCTTGGGATTGCTCCTGGAATTCATCCAGAAATTTCTCCACGTATTTTTCCAGAAATTCCTCCAGGTATACTTTCAACAATTCCTGCAGGGATTTCTTCGGGAATTCCTCCTTGAATTCTTCAAGGAATTTCTCGTGATATTCCTGTAGGAATTCCTCGAGGGATTCATCCAGGAATTCCTCCGAAAACTTTCCCAGGGATTGCACCAGAAATTATTTCAGAAGTTCCTCGGGATCTCGTTAAAATTTTATTCAGATGTTCCGTTAGAAATTTCAAACTTCCTTCCAGCATCTTTTCCAGAGATACAACCAAGATTTTCTCCAGGATTACCAGAAGATTTATTTTTAATTACTTCAAGGATTTCTCGAGGAATTCCTCCAGCGATTTGTTTTGGAATTCTAGGATAATTTAAAAGGAATGCATGCAGGAGCCCGGAATTCTGTCATAATTAAATATTTTCCTTTTTCCAAGAAACTCTTCAGGAAGTTACCATTGATTTTTTTTTTCAGAAACTGCTCCAGAAGTACCACTAGGAGTTTTTCCTCAGGGATGTTATCAGGTTCGTGTTCACTCAGGGAAGACTTTTTCGGAATTCTCTCAGGGTTACCTCCCAGAATATCTTAAATTCCTCCAGATATTTTTTCTGGTTTCAAGACTTTTACGAGAATATCTTCGGGAATCTGCCCAAGTTTCCTTCCGGGAATACGACAATTGACATTTCTATAGGGTTATCCTCTAAGATGAGTACATGCAGTATATGAGAATATGAAACTGTCTCTAGGGAAATTCGCGCAAGGATGTACTCGGAACAATACAACTGGAGGCTTATTCTTAGAGGAATAGATATCCAGGAAATACAAATGTTGAAGGAAATCAAGAAGAAAATTCTGGGTTAGTACTGAACAGAGTTCGTAATTTCCAAAAGAATTCAGCAGCGAAAGTTTTGTAAATATTACTTTAAAAAAATATGGACTCCAGAAGAAATAATGCACGAGTAAAGAAAAACTCTAAATCTTCCCGAAGTTGGTCACCACTACCAGCACCATGCTGATATGTGTAAAACAGATGAGCTTTTTTATCGCATTTTACAAAATACAACAACGTGGACTAAATAATGATTTTAGAATGTTCAATTTTATCATGTTGCGTTTAGTTATAAGAGTAAGCAGATTTAAATTTGCTAAGGATGCTCGCCCACTATAAGGTCAAGCTAACGGCGATCTGTTCAACTAGTCGTTTTCCAGTCCAGGAAATAATTTTCACATCGCACGAGGGCTTCGCAATAACGAAGATAAACGGAATATACTTTTGCAGTTGTTATGCTCCCAAGGTGGTCAATAGTCCAGCTCTCGTCTATGCTGGATTCGCTATCAAGACCACTAGTGGGGTTGTGTCCGGTGGTCATCGGTGGAGACTTCAACGCCCGGGGATTTGAGTGGGGTAGACGCTTGACTAACGCGGTAGGCTGGGCTCTACTCGAAGCTATGACTAGAATGAACGTGGATGTCACGCACGTAGGCGAGAAAAAACCCTACGGTAGGAACGGTGCATAGGCCATCCTTGATGTGACCTTCTGGAGCCCGGGTCTAAACCATAGCTTGGACTAGAGGGTGGACGATGGATACACGCAGAGTAACCATCTGGCGATTCGATACAGGGTGGAACGTGGAGGAAGACCGTAATCGGGGATGGCTGACCTCGCGCTTCGATAAGCCGGCATTTGTGGAGCGATTGCTTATGGAGAGTAACACCGACGATCTATCCAGCGATGATCTAGTCGAAACACTAGTCCGTGCATGCGACGCCGCAATGCAAAGGCGAACCTTACCCAGAAATGAAAGCAAACCGGTATAGTGTATCGCGCCACTTGGGCGGTGGCTTTTATATTCGACTGTTTTCCACTATAACTGAGTCAATTTTGAAACAATTGACTTGAAATGTTGTACACGGGTAGATACTATACCTGTCTCATCACATTCCAAAAGTTGTGTCAATTGGTTCAAATTTGACTGAGTTATAGTGGAAAACAGACGAATATAGAAGCCACCGCCCAAGTGGCGCGATTCCCTACTAGTGGTGTCCAGTACAGTCAGTATAGATAATAGTATGCTTGTTGACTCGATGTAGATTCTCAAAACCTTTGGAAGGCAAATTAGTAATCAAATTGTTGTTTGAATCAGTTCCGCTTCTGTTACCATTCCGCTATCATTGCCTTTGGCGATTTGCGGCATTAGCGAATATCTGCCAGTACCGGTACTACCGGTACTGGAAGCGCTAGTACCAAAATACCGAAACTCGCCCAAAGTGGTCGATACTGCGACCCCCTAGTCCAGAAATCGCAGAACTTCAAGCATCCTACCTAAGAACTATAAGGAGGATGCAAATAGCTCGCACCAAAGAGGGTACAATGGAGCGAGATGAGCCCTACAGGGCAGGGCGGATAAACTGGCACTGAACTAAGAGATTATGGCACGCAAGCGGGCGCGCTTCGAAAATCTCTGCCAGGGAGTCAACACGGCCCCTTGGGGTGCACAGGTCGCCCCTGTGATGAATGACGAACTCATCGCAATACTGTAGTCACTTAAGTTGAACAAGGCTCCGGGTCCGGACATGTTCAGAATGGCTATGTAGTGGTGCCTAGACAAAGACGGATTTCCGGAGAGGTGGCAAAGGCAAATATTGGTTCTACTGCCCAAACCCGGGAAGCCACCTGGCAACCCGTCGGCATACAGACCTATCTGTCTGCTGGACACCGCCGGAAAACTGTTGGAAAGGATCATTCTGCCGAGGCTGACGATCTGTACCGAGAAACCCGATGACTCTGGCCTAACGGTGGACGCTATTAGGGCTGTAACTAAAACGGCCGAAATAGCGCTCCAAAGAAGCGAACGGGAATCCGCTATTCTGTAACACCGATGAAGGCGAGAGGAACTACAACAGCACCGCGGGAGAGCCTCAGGGCTTCATCCTGATCCCGGTCCTATGGAACGCGGCGTATGATGGCGTATTGATGGTCAAATTTCCTTCGGGCGTAAAGCTGGTTGACTTTGCCGACGAGATTAACCTTCTGGTATACGGCGAGTCGATAGAGAAGTGCAGTGGTCACCACAGGCGGGGGCACAATCAACTCTAAACTCTCACTGAGGCAATTGGGGATCATGATCGACGATAAAATAAAATTCGGAAGCCACGTAGAATATACCTGCAAAAGGGCAACCCAGTCAACCAGTGATCGTATAAGATGTTGCATAAGATGTTAAAGTGGAGGCGTTATGCGTACATTTAACATGCACCTAAATGGAGGCATGCACGCATATGGCCTCCACTTTATCATCTTATGCAACATCTTATACGATTAAGAGGGGCGAGACGCATCGCTAGAATATCGTCTATGTTGAAGTGGCAGAGGGAA